>NW_010235355.1:0-13754 GCF_000690775.1 Eurypyga helias
TGGGGCAGGGCTGCCCCACCGCCTGGCAGTCTCTCGGGCCAAGCTGTGCTCCCGCGCGCTGGGTCCCCTCCCGCCTTCCATGAAAGCAACCCACCACCAGCACATTACCGAGTCCCGAGGGTATCCAAATCACCGGCTTTCACCTTCCTTATAGCCACCGCGTCATCCCAACCGACTCCATGAGGGTGGTCCCAGGGGAAGCTTGTTCTGCTCCTGCCCGCTCCACACTCTGAGGAAGAGAAGCTTTGAGTGCGCTGAGTGCGAGGGCTTAATTTCTTGCAGCTTCAGGGGGTTTCTCCCCGGGGCGACCACCAAGTTGAATGGTTGCTCGATTAATAAATCTAAAGGTCTACAAGTAAACCACCAAACCATTGCCAGTGACTGCGGTGCTGCGTTTTCAGCAGCCTGCTTTTTGCCTGCACGCTCTAGTGGCTTATAGTCAGTGTTGATGAGGCTCCGTGCTTGCATTCGAGAAGTAGATTATTTGTTTTTTGTTCTAAGCAGTTTGAATTCTGACTGGCCCAGATCATGGGATTTGTCCTCTGAGAGCAAAAAGCTCCTTTACAAATGCTTGCAGGAGCAAGCCCTTAAATACCTTTTTTTAAGGCACATAATAAACGCAAAAACCACACAATAACGCACAATACTCAAAGTTATCAATTCTGTTCAATTTTTCTCCACTCTTTCTAGAAATAACTACTTTTCCTAAATACAAAACAAACAAAACCAACCAACCAGAAACCTACAAATCTTTTGTGGTGAGAAGCAGGAGGCACCCTTACACGTTGCTCATCAGAAACCTGTGAGTTCCAGTTTCCCTGGAGTTACAGTTTCTACCGTACAAAAATAGTCATCATAAGCCATGTTAAATTGTCACTTAGATGCAATTTAGTCGCCTTCCACTTTGCTGTTTGCAATATGGAGAGGGAGCCTAGAGGCCAATCTGTCGATCTCCGGCTGGTTTTTGATACTCACATGCGAAGGCTCTTTGAAAAGGTGAAGTGCAAAAAGGTGTTAAGCAAGACAGAATTTCAGTAGCAGAAGTTGCCTGGCAGCTTTTGCTGCTCAATGACAATGATTCTGCCTTTCAGGGGAGACCTTGCAGAGAAATATATTCAGTTTGCAAAGCAATGTTGTTACTCCTGAAAGTAACACCCTTCTGGCACGCTGCCTTTGGGGATCGTTATGTGTAGGGTGCGTAGTAGCATTGTAAAATGTGACTCACATAGGTATGCTGCCTGTTGCTTCTCACTTACGGCACATGAAATTTTAAAGTTGCTTCTGTAGACAACTGAGTCAATATTTTGGCAAATGCACTTTACTGCTAGCGTTGCTATGGCATTTTATGAATTACGAATTCGATACACAAATGTGCCTCATAAAAAATGTCTAATCTGGGCATTAAAGCTTGTGTATCCTCCTGGCCTGTATTTCCCAGTTCCTATATTCGCTATTTAATTTTGCTTGTCAAAGAGAGTCAGCTTTGATTTGACTTGTTTTAGCTAGACTTCCAGGAGACAATCATCATGTATTGAAGTTTAGGTAAAGGAAAAATATGTGCAATTAGATTTATCTGTGTGACAAGAACATTCAAAAATTAGTGATGCTATCTAAAGAAAAATGTATTTAAAAGGAATTGGGTTTGATAATTCCAACTGAAACAGGCAAAAAATATTCTCTGCTGCCATACCTGATTAATAGTGCTTGCAACAGTAATGCAGAGAGCGAAAAGACACTTTTTAACATAAAAATGAATCCACGTGTAGGAATATTTTCTAAAGAGCCAAAATACAGTCTGTTTTAACCTGGATCTTACTAATCTATGCTGAATAGCCAAGTGGAGCAAGACCGTCATGGAATTGACACTGGTTTTCAATTTTCTTTGATAGCTTTCCTGAACTATCATTGTTAGTTCCATACTGGTTTGAATGTTTTTTTTTTCCTTTCATCCATACCATTCTGCCCGAACTTCTCTGTAGCATTCTTTGCATTAGCTCAGTGAGAGAGGATAAGCAACTCAACATTGAAAATAGCACTTTATATAACTCAATGGCCATTCCAGCAGCCTCCAATCCAACACATACCCATGCTCCTTGCTAGGATAGCAGGGCAACTGCAACTGCCCACAACCACCCTAGTTTTCTTAGATGAAAGAAAATCTCAACGCTGTGTCAAAGCTTTATATCAAAGCTATCAATCCATTTGATACTGTGAGGATCTGCATTCAACCCAACTGCATCCTGTGAGTCATGGCATTGAGAGCACCAAACATATCCAATGGTGCAGTTATTGACTTATAGCCAGTGATGAGGGATTTTTTGAGCAATATTTCACCAATGCCGCTTTCACACTAAAATTAAGTCTCTAAGAGAAAAATTATTATTAGAGACAACTAAATGTTGTAAAAGTTACCTCTCATAATGTATGGCACCCTCATGATCAAACCACGAAGACTAAGTAGTGGATAGTAGTTGGCCAGTGACTTTTTCCAAGGAAATACAAAACTGTATCCTTCCAAGAGAACAGGAAATTCTTTTTAGGGCTTCCTCTGGAGGAAAGTCTACTTTGGACCCTTACGAAAGAATCCATTCAATCCTTCACTGAGAATTGTACAGGCTAGATCAATGGGCCCAGGGCAACTGTATGAGGTTGGCAACTTGACCTTCATCAGGAACAGTGTGGCCAGCAGGACAAGAGAAGAAATTCTCCCCCTGTACACAGCACTGATGAGACCGCACCTCAAATACTGTATTTGGTTTAGGGTCCCTCCCTGCAAGAAAGACACAGGTGCTGGAATGTGTCCAGAGAAGGGCAGCGGAGCTGGAGAAGGGTCTGGAGCACAAGTCCTGTGAGGGGCAGCTGAGGTAGCAGAGGATGTTCAGCCTGGAGAAGAAGAGGCTCAGGGGAGACCTTATCGCGTTCTACAACTACCTGAAAGGAGGTTGCAGTGGTGGGTGTTGGTCTCTTCTCCCAAATGATAAATGATAGAACATGAGGAAATGGCCTCAAGTTGTGCAGGTGAGGTTTAAACCGGATATTAGGAAAAATTTCTTGACTGAAAACATTGACAGGCCTTGGAACAAGCTGCTCAGGGAAGTGGCTGAGTCACTATCCCTGGAGGTATGTGAGTGTGGACAAGGTGCTGAAGGAGGGGGTTTAGTGATGGTATTAGCAGTGTGTTGTGGTTTAACCTCAACTAGCAATAAAAATACCACATAGCTGCTCACACACCTCCGCCCCACCCTCAGCTTTCAGAAGAAATGCCCTTCCCTTTGGTAGTATTTGTACAGACCAACCATGTTTGGCCACAATGCCTACTAACAAGGCTATTTAAAATTTCCTTGTCTGGAATTGGTGAAGGTGAAGAGCCATTTCGTCATTTCATGTCCAACTATGGCATAAAACCTTGAAAAAGATTTATGCTCCACCTGTTTATTTTTATACCCAAACCACTCACTCTTCATACTCTATTCAGTTTCTTGATCACTGCTTTGTCCAAAGTTACCCATTATTCAGACTGGGAAGCAAAAATGAGAGAAGCAGAAATCTTGAAAAACTTATGAGGCTAAAGGCTTCTCAAGGGAGTGATCCATTGGGAAGAAACACCTTTTCCTTCAGCCACTGCTGGTCAAACTTTAGATCTTTTAAGTTCTGAGGAGAGACCACCAAAACTGGACCTTCATTGCATCAGGGAAAGCACACGGGGAAGCAGAGGAGGACAGAGTCACTGCATGACATGAGGGTAATTTCCTACTGACTTCAGCCCACCTGAATGCGATGGCAAGAGCATCACCCTTGAGGGTGAGCGACTTTCAGCTGGATGGAGACCTGGAATAACTAAGGTTACAAAACTCTGCGCTGACAGGGGAATTCGGCATCTGCGTATGGCTGAAAACTGGGTATCTGCAAGCCTCCAAACCCTTGATACTGAGGAATGCAGTCAGCATGCTTTGAAGTGATAGTGAACAGTTTGTCCACTGATAACTGTCTCCAAGCTAACAATGTCCAAGGCTCACTTAGAGGATATATCTTAGAGAATATATGGCA
Organism: Eurypyga helias; assembly: GCF_000690775.1. Taxonomy (NCBI): domain Eukaryota; kingdom Metazoa; phylum Chordata; class Aves; order Eurypygiformes; family Eurypygidae; genus Eurypyga; species Eurypyga helias. The sequence goes on from NW_010235355.1 coordinate 4,048, forward strand.
TCGTTTCTTCTAAGAGATATCATGGGTACACACGGAGTTCTGCCCTAAGTTTTGCATTTCTCACCGCATTTTAACTTTTATGTAAAGGGACATACAGCTGTGGAGCAAAGGGGGACCTTCTGCATGGTCCTAGGCTGCCAGCCTCCCTTGGGCAAGCAGGCCTTGAATGGCTGCGCTTCACGTGTAACTCAGTGAAGAGCTGCACTGGATTCAGTATAACTACAGTCAGAAATGGCAACTGGGAGTTAAGAGACGCACAAAGGTGTGTAGGAATTATGCTGCTTTCAATAGGATCCTGCACACGAATGGCATTATGAGGAAAAAAAGAAATATTTGCACCAGTCAGGCCCTTGACTGGTGCACAAGACATTTTTAAGTCTGATAAAATTAATAGGCTGACGCAGTCAAAGGTCAGTATGTAACTAGCACAGATACAAGCCTTGCTCTCTTAAAAATAGGCAGGGCCAGAAATCACAGCGTGTATAGCCATCCACTTGTCAGTGCATTGCATGGACAGGGAACGTCTCGCTGCATGAGGCATGCAGGGCTGTGGGAAGCCATTGGGACCATCAGATAACTCTCTTTTCCCCTCTGGGGAGATAAAAATAAGAGATTGAACAATTAGCAAGGGAGAGAGCTTTGCTTCCAAAGTGACCCTTTGCAACAATCAACGAGTCTTCCTCCTCGATCATTTTCTACAAACTAAAGGAACAATTGCAGAACGTCAGAAAGCTCAGCTGAGCATGGCCCCAGCCTGGTGGTGCATCTCGAGTGTGTCACAGAGTCATCACAATTCAAGAGCTGAATGCAAACATTTCTGCAAAAGCTGGAGGCTCTGTGATATTTCACTGCTAGCTGTGCTTGAAGTCTTTTGCTAGCTGTGTCTCTCCCTGTCTTTCTAAAGCAGAAGACTCCAGCCTGGAGAAGAGAAGGCTCCGGGGAGACCTTATAGCGCCTTCCAGTACCTGAAGGGGCTACAAGGAAGCTGGGGGGGACTTCTTACAAGGGTCTGTAGTGACAGGACAAGGGGTAATGGGTTTAAATTGAAAGTGGGAGGTTTAGATTAGATATCAGGAAGGAATTCTTCACAGAGAGGGTGGTGAGGCACTGGAACAGGTTGCCCAGAGAAGCTGTGGATGCCCCATCCCTGGAAGTGTTCAAGGCCAGGCTGGACGAGGCTTTGAGCAACCTGGTCTAGTGGAAGGTGTCCCTGCCCATGGCTGGGGGGTTGGAACTAGATGGTCTTTAAGGTCCCTTCCAACCCCAACCATTCTAAGACCCCAGTTGCATGCTACCTGCGCATGTTCAGAATCAGTTCTTTTTGGCCTGTTTGTAATAGTTTTCTAAAGAATCCTAAGGTGTTGTCTAAAATCTGTGAGAGTTAATTTGGTTAACTGGGGTTGGGAGTATTTACACTAGACAACTGGCAACTCTTCTCACGAAGGCATCACCTTTCAGCTGACTTGGAACAAGGCGATCACATTTGCACCATAAGCCAAAACCTGCTCTGATAGAACTACTGTGCTAGTCCTCTTGCTATAGTATCCAAGAATATACCAAGAAGGTGGGAATATGTGACAATAGCTAATGGTCATGTTTCTAAATGGAGCCAAGCTAAGTTCCTGGAGTCACAGAACAAAATTGGAAGATTTATAACATTCTCAGCAATATCTTAGTTGAACCTCTTGCCTGGGAAACCAAAATTACTAAATCAAGATTTTCAGAAAGAATTGGGTGTTTTAGGCACTCAGTTTCAGATTTTTGTTTTTCAAGAAATGCTGAGTTTTCCAACACCCTCATGTCCATTCCTTATTCGTTAGCCCACCTTGTCCGCTAGAGAGCCTTGTGCTTTCAGAGTGTCATTCTTTAAGTCTGTGTTTTTTGCTACAAAGCAATCAATGCATCTTTAAAAGCAAAGCCCCCTCCTCGTGTTGAATGAGGGGGATAAATCTGATAATGAAGCAGCTGGTAGTGCTGATACTCTTGGCTCACAGAACCAGACTGAGATAGGGCTGCTGATTTTATTCACTGGCAGAAAAGAAAGTCTCTGGGGCTGAAATCCTGGCTCTGCCAAAGTTGGGGAAGTTTTATGATTCGCTGGATCTGGTTTCCCTCACTGCATTGCTTTATTATTCCTCTGTGCTGCTCATTTCTTTTTCTACTTCTCAATTCTCCATTCAGCTTTGAACCTTTTACCCAGTGGGAAAATACTCCGTAGTGAGCACGGTATGAAAGAGAGAGCTGCTATTCAGCCTGAATGCTTGCAGTCTTCTCCAGAACAAGGCGTGCTTACTCACCCTTTCAGCAACACTTGAGGAATAAATATCCACTCAGTTAACTAGCTGCTCACCCGCTCTCGCTCCTGGGGCTGGGAACAGTTTGGTGAGAGTGAATGTACATTGAAGTAACAAACCTAATAACCGCGGAGGAGGGAGTCAGCCAGTGGAGCTCCACCAGGAAAATCTACAGGTGAAGTAAGGGACTGGTAAAACCTTGTATTCCTCTAGGATGTTTCAGAACCTGTAAAGGTATTCACATTTACACCTGCTGGTAACTCCTGCTGGTTTTGTACAGTTTTCCTATGCAAGCACCTTTTAAAAAAAATGAACTTCCACAGTAGTTGTATTTTATTCTGCGCTGGAGCTCTCAGTGGAAGCTCGCGGTGACGACAGTCAGTGTAACAATTAGCCTGCAAAGGCTACTTGGCCAACACAAACACAAGCCAGAGGTTGCCTAAACACAGGCAAACGTTGGGGGTCAGCAGCAGTTAACAGTTATTGAACGCCCCTGGAGGATTTGTGCAGCAACAAATGGATAAGCTGGATTTTAGAAAGTGGAAATTGCTTTTTTGAGTCCATTTTTGTATGGTTTGAAAGCAATCAAAAAATACACAAACTCCCTTAACACGTAAAGCAAGGGCTGTAGGATGGATGCACTGTTTTCAAGCAAGATATTTCAGGTATTAATATGGTTATTTTGGTGTAAGAGCAAGGTGTTCCCCCTCTCCCCACCCTCCCCTTAGCACTGAACAAGGTAAGTCTGCAGCCAGCTAAATGCCAGATTCCCACTTTCCCAGGTATGCGTGTGTTGGAACCTGGGTTAATTACTAAACTAACATTTCTCCTTTGAGCCAGTTCAGCTTCATGCTTTCTTCCTCTCGTTACCTTTCAGAGCATGCTCCTAGAACTATCGTCTATCATGAAGAAGTAATGACATTCCGAGGAGAAGAAACTAAAGGACTGAGCACAAACCACCTTCAGCCGAGATAAAAACCAGATTATCTGTTGCTCTGTTCCCCGCTCCTGCTGCTGTAACGCCAAATTCATAATACAGTTTAAGAAAGCAAACACTTTATTCCTCTGTTTTACACTGATCCCTGCTGTACCGTACTCCCATTGCTCGGGTTAACGGGAAGCTCGCTCCACGACTCCAGGTTTTTCTCATGTAGACTGAGCCGGATCTGGTCAGTGTGCGCTGCATTTGGGGACGTAGCCTTGTGTCTTTGGGAGAACGTTTGGGGATGCACAACTTGTTGTGTGTGCTAGGAGTGTTCATATCAGAAACCACCCTGATCCATGGACCTTCAAGGTAGCAGAAGACCCAAGGCACCTACACAAGAAAGGATTGCTTTGATTTGAAAGTAAACCGGAAGGCTACGTGGCTCCTCTTTTCCCCAAGTTTCAGCAGCCAGTGATTAAAAAGTGGAAGAAACACTCAAGGAATCTGAAGGGACAGAGAATTTAAGAGAGATTTAAGAAAACAGCTGGAGAATTCTGCTGCTGCTCATCTGCCTGTGCTAATGCAGGCCTCAAGCTCCAGTAGTGACTTCCCATGCTAATGTGGCCTCCTGGCAGCTAATACTTTCAGCTTCAAATTTAAAAGTAAAATCGGGCAATTCGTTTTAAGTGCAAAACATCGGTGCAATGCAATTTTGGAAAAAAGAACAGTTTGCTGCCCGAGAAGATGTGCAAGGTATCACCTCAGGGTCATGGAAATCTTACTCCCTTTCACTGTCTCATTAGTTCATGTAGAGGAATTGAAGGAGAAGCAAAGTCAAAAAAAGCCCATTTTCAGTTTGCCAGGCCAGACTTGCGCTGGCGGGTTGGATTTCTGGGTTGTATGTGGCCCAAGAAAGGAGTCCTTCCGCTTGTGCATCCGGCAAATAAAGCACCTCCCTCTGACTGTCCCTGACCTTGTTTCCAGCCACATGCTTTTAGCTGCTTTTATTTGTCAGGCTTATCGTAGCTTGCGTTTGCTCGTACCTCAGCGGCAAAGCGATGCTTGGAACAAACCCGTTTGTTACGCCAGTTTCCCCAGGCATACCAATCCTCTGTGACGTGACAGCGCTAAGGCGAGGATAGCAGAAAGCAGGACAGCAGGGGGGGGGAAAAAAGCCAAGCATAAGGATTACTTGAGATTACAGTGGTTTTGTTCCAGTGCACATGATTTACATTCCGATTCTGCCTCACTACAGACTCGCTGACAGCTTGCCCGTGCGTTTGTTTAGTATTTTAAGGAAAAAAAAAAAAAGGAAATGGCTAAGATGGTGGCCATTAAGTGCCAACAGCAACCGATCGGGGATGGAGAAACAGCTTTGCTGAAGTGCGTTCTCTACTGCCAGGCTGTGTGGGGATGGGGTGGATGCTACGTTTCCTGACAGATTTGAGGGGGTGGGAAGATTTCTTCGTGTACGCTCAACAGGAAGATTCAGAAAACTGGGAAACTCTGGAAAGTAACATATTTTGATTTTCTTCCATGAGAATTTCCAGACTGAAAAATCGCAGGCAACTTACTGCTGCAGATGGAGGAGGATGCAGTTTGCATTCCTGAGGACGGTGGCCCAGGGCACGCGCTCTAGGGTCTCCTGTCCCGTGAAAAAAGCCTGGGGACCTCCCTCTAGCAGCTTGCCCTCCCCCCCTCCCCGCAGCAGCAACTCGTGTGGACCAGGGTAGGCCAATCGGTCACGCCACTCCCCCCTTCCCAGGTCTCCTGCTGCCAAGCTGTCGGGGGTCTCCCGGGTGGCATCCAACCCAAGGAGAGAGGTGGCTGCCACCCATTTGGGAGTCCCAGAGAGCAAACTCCCCCTGCTAGACCCCACATCCTACTTGTGGGAACAGCACCCAAGGCTGTCAGCATTTCCAATTTCCTTTCTGGATCTTCTGTAGTTTAAAAGTGATGCTAATGGTCCAGGGCACAAGTTCCTGCTTCAGAAAGGAACACGACCGTGTTTGGGGTTACACACGGAGACTTTCAGCTGGTTTTTTGTTTCTATAAAAAACTCCATTTCTTTTAGGTTTTCTGTAAAGGGGAAACTAACCACAACCTCTCTCCTTGCCTCCCAACACACACACTGACACTTCAGAAGACTGAAACAAAGACGCAGCAGAATTGCCTTAAGTCAGGCTCTAGGGGAATGGGCACAGATGCAGCTTGTTTGATCCTTCGAAACAACTTATTTCACCCCTGCAGTGAAACACCCTCAGCCATTCCTGCAGCAGATCAAAGAGAACCAGATTCCTGGATCAAAGGCGACTAGCGCGTTAGCCACGGGACCACGGGAATGGAGGTCTCGTCATCAGCCCGGAGGTTCACCGGGCAGTACCGACCGCATCCAACCTGCCCTCCCGGATCCAACCTACCACCCGTACGCTAACCGGGAATTGCAACGTCAGAGTCAAGACGAGCCGATTTACAATACATGATGATATGTCTTTATTTCATCAACAGAAATGGTGTCTAGACAAAACTCAGTTAACACTAGCAATTCAAATGAATGAAAAGGGTTGGGGTGGTTTTTTTTTTTTTTCCATTTTTGTTTTTTGCACAATACTGTATTTACAATGAGTAAATGACGTTTTAAATTCATTAGTTCATAGCAATGCTTTCTTCCAAAAAGGTAAAAATTCTTAGTAACAGAGAGTAAGCATCAACAGCCACCTCATTTATTTATACAATAAAAATCACAAGAAACCACAGTCACCTAGAAAAAAAAAAAATAAAGACAAGCTTAAGAACTAGTACAATAAAATGATGCATTGAATTAAGTTACATTAATCGCATAGAATTTGTGTAAAAAGTATGTAGAAAAAACACCTGATGTAACCTGTTACAGTCATTGACCAGTTATGAGAGGTACAGAGGGTTATACAGGTAGATATGTGTGAAAACTGTCCATACTGTTTGACCTGGGGAGGAAGAGAAGAGGGGTTGCACCCCCTTGCATACACTGATAAAAACCCTGTTTTGAATATGGCCTCTGAAGTTTGTAAGGCATATAGAAGAGGTGCACTTGTAACCAACTGGTTCTGGAACAAACTCTTAGAGCATCCCCTTGAAAGCAAAGGCGATGCTTGGAACTCCGAGTAACCAACCACCCATGGAGTATCACCAAAGCGATTAGTATCACTCCTGCTGGTCTGAGGGATCCGGATAGCTCCAGGCGGAGCAAACCCAGTCGGGAGAACAGGGCCGACACCGTGCACGTTTCTCTCGGGAACATCGCAAACGCAGGGTAACGCCAGCCTGGGCTGGGGGATCCCAGCCACAACCCCCGTGGGGTGCACGGTAGCTGCTCCCTCTGCCCACCTCCCGGAGGGTGGGCTCCTCTGGCTGCAGGGACGAGCCCAGCCGGCGACTCCAGCTCCCGCTCGGCTCCCTCCGAAACGGAGGGGTCGTTTGGGTTCGTAGCCTGGGACCGTCTCTGCTTCTAAGCAATCGATGAAATCAAACACTGCCAGTTGCCGTTTCTATTTTAGGGTGGTAGTTTCTTGCCGCGTGCCCTTCATTAGCCGACAGGGACAACGGTGGCGCTGCACGAGCCACGCGGTGACTTTCACCTGCGGGAAGGGCTCTGCTCACAGTCGCTAAAATTTGTACGAGAACAGGAGTCGCCCAACCGGCTTTTTAGCGGTCGTTTGGTTGGGGTAACGACCTTGTAAAAAGGTATTTTTAGCATTCCTTCCTGCCAAAAAGCGGTTCCGTTTGCCAAAAATGGCAACGTCACCTGTGTAATACCTTAAAATGCATATCACTATTTGACTTCAATATAAATAATACCTATCTTGGTGGAGTGTAGGAAAATACTGTACACTTAGTCTTTGCAAGTAATGCCATTAAAATTTTGAGAGTAAAGGGGATAATTATTCTACAGACCACCAACAATAGACCTTTTAAATATACACACAGTATTTGAACATATGCATATACACATATATTGTATTCTACAGCATCAGGTCTGATGCCTGAGTCACGGATACTCCAAGGAGTATTATAAATATACATATATGTATTATAAACAGGAAAATACATGAACACACACTCTGACTAGAATTAGAGATGTATGTATACATACATACATACATGTATTATATATATGGGTATAAAATTAACTTGGACTGTGTTGGCAGAGACAAAACTGAAACAGAGTCAAAATCTGTTGAGAAAAATTCTAGCAGGAAAGAGAGCGTAAGTTCTTTATGTTAATGGTTTTAGCTTCACCTCACTTTCGATAAAAATAAACCACTCCACACTTAGCAGAACCCCTCCTTATGCAAGGCCATCAGCTCCGCTGCTCACACCGAGCTAAACCTGCTCTAGGCGGCCCTAAAATAGAGGTTCTTAAAATGCCGCAACCACGGGCTACGGCGCTCACCCGGAGGCACCTCTGCGCAAACCTCAGATTGGGGAAAAAAGGTGACAGCAGTGCTCCCCCTCGCAAGGGCGGGGGACACGAAGAGGAGCGAGATGGGAGCTTGCGGAAACCTGGCGGAGGTTCACTTCGACTCACTGAAAAATTCGCTACAGGGCTTCTGTTCCGCAAGCCCACCCTCTCCCTCCTTCCCACCACGGCAGGGGGTTACAAGACACAACCGAGTACGTGGTGGTGACCCTGGCATCGCAACGCTTCACCGTGCTTTCTCCTAGTGGATCAGATTTCGGTTTATTACAGGATTATAGTGATTCCAGCATGCAGATTTGGGTTATTTATTAGGCAATCACAAGGTTACGTATTAAAAAAAAAAAATCTAACTACGTAGCTAGGCATTTGCACTCCTACTTAAGCACTCGTTAGAACAGAGACCTGACAAAGTGTTGGGCTCCAGATTAGCGACCAAGCTATCATCGGCATTAATCATTTCTCTGGCAGCAGTTAATCCATTTAGCAAAGTTACACATCTAGTTCCCACTCTCCTTTTTAAAGAGAAGCAGCAGTTAGCACGCTAATCGCCGCGGCTTGCCTTTGCAGCACATTTTACTTCCTTGGGAAAAAAAAAATAATACAAGGATTAGATCCAAAAATATAGTGCATTTTAAAAGCAGCATATACCCTTAGAAAGACATTTAATAAATTACTTGTACAATATATAAAATAATAGTTTTATACTGCAGCATCAACCTCTGACGCCTGAGTCATCACACGTTAGGAAGTCTGTTATATAAATACTGGGTCTCCTGATAGCACAGCCAACATTTTTGCTTTTGTTTTGCTTGTTTTCTGTTTTGTTTTCTCTCTCTCGTTTGTTTTTTTTTCCCTTTCCTTTTTTCTTTTTTTTTTTTACAATCTTTTTGTTCCAGAATCAGCTTGCAACGAGCTTTAATTGTGTCCAAGGCACCCCCAGAGAACGCAGAGAAACAAACACATTATATAGTGTAGTACTCACCTGACAAAGCATAACAATCCTAAATGAAATGAGGTTTCCCGGCAATACAAGTAGAGCAATGGCAAAGGAAAAGGAGGACTAGATACAGCCCGGACAAAGCTTCAAGGACTCACAGGCCCAGGAAAGTGGTGCGGCGCCCGGCAGGGAAACGGGGTCTCGCCGCGCCGTTCCCAAGCAACGCCTGGCGGGACCCACGCTGCACGTATCCTCTCCGACAAAAGCGAAGAGATTCTTACTTAAGGTCATGGTGACCATCGGCCCAACTCTTAAAACTCATTAATATCGCCGTCAGGTGTTTGGTTTTTATTTGTTTTCTTTCCAATGGCGTTCTTGTGGTCAGTTGGTTTTTTGACCTCACGACAAGAACGGTTGGGCACGTCAACCGGTGTCCGGGTCTGAAACTAATTCTCCCAATGCCTTCCTTTACCGTTAGCCCAGTAACCGCTTTGAGAGCCGCGTGGCGTGGTTCGAAAGAGCAACAAAAAAAAAAAAACCAAAACAACCCAAAAAACAACTAACCTGGAAACAAAATAGAAACAAAAAAATCAACCAACACCACCAAAAAAACCTCACTGGAAAACCGTGATACGTGTAAATATAGGAAGCAATGACACAAAATCAGCCACTTCTAATGGGAAAGAATGAAACCAGGCATCCAGAAAAGCTCGCGGGGGAGGGAGAGAGAGAGAGACGAGAGAAAGCTTGAGGAAGAGACACTTATTTGAGCAGTGGTTGTACATATCAGTTCCCAAGGTAGAGGAAATCAAGAGACCCAGCACCAGTATGAAGCCAGGTCAAACCTAAGAGCTGCAGCGCAATGGGTTGTGTGGGTGGGTTTTTTTAAACCGTCGGAATGAGGTCAAGAGTACCAGTTGCACATGAGTTGTTAGTAGAGTAAAACTTCATGTCAGGAAGCAAGTTAAAACTTGGTTTTATACTCATAAAACATTCTATCTATTCATATATATATAGGAGGTCACTTAAAAATAAAAAAAGGCAACAGAAAAAACATCTTTAAAATACTGTGTCAGTTGACCCCTCCCTCCC
>NW_010235356.1:0-5974 GCF_000690775.1 Eurypyga helias
TTCCTCGGAGCTGCTCTCTATTTCCTTGGAGCTGCTCTCTAACTCTAAGGTTGATAACACAGGAGTTATCTCTGCACTCTAAGGTTGATAACACAGGGATGTTTTCATTACTGCCGAGCAGTGATTACACAAAGTCAAGGCCTTTTCTGCTTCTCACTCCACCAGAGAGTAGACTGTGGGTTCAGAAGAAGTTGGGATGGGACACAGCAGGGAAACCTGACTCCAACTGACCAAAGGGATGTTCCATACCATATGACATCATGCTTAACATATAAAACTGGAGTAAGAAGGAGGAATGAGACATGTTTGGAGTGATAGTGTTTATCTTCCCAAGTAGCTGTTAGGTGTGATACAGCCCTGCTTTCCTGGAGATGGCCTGAACCCACCTGCTGATGGGAAGTGGTGAATGAATTTTTTTTTTTTCTTTGCTTTTCCTGCCTACATGGCTTTTGCTTTCCTATTAAGCTGTCTTTATGACAAACCACGAGTTTTCTCACTTTTACCCTTCTGATTGTCTCTCCCATGCCAACATGGGGGAGTGAGCAAGTGGCTGTGTGGTGCTTAGGTGCCAGCTGGGGTTAAACTACGAGAGTTATCTAGCAAAAAGCAAGGTAGGCTAACAGGGTGAGTCTGGCACTAGCTGTTAGCAACAAAGATGGGCTTGACCGTCAGTCTCAAAAGCTTCTGTGTTAATTGAATGCTTCCATGACAACTGAGGGATAACAATACGGTGATGACAATGGGGTGGCAATGCATGATCATGCAATTCTCCTTCCAGGCATAATAATGCAGACTCCTCCTGCGGACAACTCCCAGTACAAATGATCCTGCTCTCAGTGAGATTTACAAGGTCATGACTCTCTGGAACCTCTTATTAATTCCCAGCAGAGGAAGCCATCTACATCTCCCCTGACTCAGCCCAGAACTAAGAGTAATCTTGTATTCTCTGCTGGTACTCTCCTGAACACAGCTTCTGGGTTAATAGTCTCTTTTTATTAACCCATGCAAATCTTTAAAGGCTCCATAAGAATCAGTGTAAGCTTTTGATGGAAGTATGGGGTCTGCACACAGTAACAGCAGAGAGAGGGAAGTAGAAGAAAAGCAGAAAGAAAAGTAAGAAAGAAGGTCCAAACCCGACACCAGAGATCTTGCCTCCACTCATCACAAAACTTAAGGACAGGCACAGTTCTCCTCACCTTACTTGTATGAGAAAGGGAAACTGACTCTCGCACACACATGCACGCTCATTCTCACTCTTTCTCTTCTCCTCATGGTATCAGAGACATCTATCCTTACCCAGTCATGCTTGCTGGAAATTTCTTTAAATTGAAATTTGATAATCTTCCAGATTCTGGGTGTGTCCCCTGTCACAGTAATTCCTGGGGTACACAGCCCCCATTCCATGAAATGGAGAATTGCTAAATTAGCAAAGGACTCACCAAAGATAGGGTTCTGTGTTCACAGTGGAAATCCTGTATAACCAACGACTAGCTTTAAGGAACCCAATCACAAAATATGTTTGATTCTACATTCATGTTCCTGAATTTTATTTACTCTCAAATTTCCCGAATTTATGAATATTATGGTCTCTGTGTGTGTCTCATTGGGACTTTGGACTTTAGCCTTATGTGCTTGTTACCCTCAACCCTAGAGGTGCCCATGTCTAGGCAAAATTTAATCTACTTCCCCCAAATCAGTTTGTTTTGCACTTTCTCCGAGAAGATGGGCAGCTCTTAGTCACACACAAAACCCCTACACTTTACATCATACTGGCAGACAGTATTATTACAAAATCCTGTAAGACTGAATCTAAAATGAGATGCCATGCCTAGCCCTCCTATTTTAGGTCTTTTGAAAGTTAATGGTCCAGTTTATGTCTGAGGTACTGGATCATTACCCTGTGTGGGTGGTAATGTTACAGGCCTCTCAACAGAAAAAGTAAACTACATTATAAGTGGCAACAGAGCATCTCATTTCCTCCTAGTGTATATCTAACAACTATTTGCATAGGCTTTATAACATTACCAGGGAGCAGGAAGAAAAGTTTTTATGATTAGAGCAGAAAACACATGCAACTGACAGACAACTACCGAAGTAACATGCTTATGAAGAATTTCCAGTGTGATATGCCTCAGTTCAGACTTTTACAGCAAATTTCTGTACACCACTTCATTTTTAGTCACATACATGTGTAGGGTATTTGAGTACCTGATATTCTTTCAAATGAAGCTTTTCTGCTGTCTTGTAGTGTTCATGTGCCTGATGTTATTTTTTTTCTCTCATGATTTAAGACTGAAAATAGAAGCAAAAAGGCTGATCTACATATGGGGTTTTTTACGCTTCTTTAAGAATAAGTGGAAACAAAATAAGAAATCCAATTTTGAAGATGTTGGAACCTCATTTTCATTACTTTTAATGTGTACACATGATGTCATATTCTCTCCTTAGTGTGCACTGATGCAAGTGAAAAAAAAAAAGAGATGTTAAAAAATTAGTTCAATAATGAAGTAAATGTTGGTTAGACTCTGAGTTACATGGCTGAATCCTGAGACAAACAGAAAAATGTGGAAATGTTTATGAAGTTATTGTGAAGTATTACACGTTATTATTATGTGTGCCTCTCTTGGAAAATGCAAATAGAAAATAAATCACTATTGCGTTGTGAGGACTCTTACCTCCGTGGTCTCACTGCGTGGAGTGTGTGCCAACACGGGCATTGAAAAATCATGATGTGTTCAAAACAAACACTACATACCCACAACATCGGAAAGATATAGACCAGTTGGAGCAAGTCCAGAAAAGGCCACAAAGATGCTCCGAGGGCTGGAGCCCCTCTGCTATGGGGACAGGCTGGGAGAGTTGGGCTTGTTCAGCCTGGAGAAGAGAAGGCTCCGGGGAGACCTTATAGCACCTTCCAGTGCCTGAAGGGGCTACAAGGAAGCTGTGGGGGGCTTTTTACAAGGGCCTGTAGTGACAGGACAAGGGGTAACGGGTTTAAATTGAAATTGGGGAGGTTTAGATTAGATATCAGGAAGAAGTTCGTCCCAGAGAGGGTGGTGAAGCACTGGGACAGGTTGCCCAAGAAGCTGTGGATGCCCCATCCCTGGAAGTGTTCAAGGCCAGGCTGGATGAGGCTTGGAGCAACCTGGTCTAGTGGAAGGTGTCCCTGCCCATGGCAGGGGGGTTGGAACTGGATGGTCTTTAAGGTCCCTTCCAACCCAAACCATTCTGTGATTCTATGACACTTACAATGCTAATGGAAGACTCCAGGTCTGTTTTCTATGCCAAAAATTCATCAAATCAAGCATCTAAGTCAATTGATGTATTTTTAATGAATATGTTAACGTTTTATGAAAAAGAAATGTTGAACATATTTATCCATTATTTTTTCCTTTTATTGTATTGCTAATTCCAAGGTGAAGGCTAGAAAACAGTCTGTGTTTTTATTGAGTCAAGAGTTCACTTCTTCATGCCTTACCCTCCTGCTTTTCCTTTTCAAAACATAGTTAATTTGACCAATCTACCTACTCAGAAATATAATACAGCAGGAAAAAGCCATAGATTTCATTCAGACTTACTTTAAAAAGTTTTTCTTTGGCCCCATAATTTCCATAAGCTTTTATTTTAAAGATTTTCAGAAAAAAACTAAAACGGGCCAGTTTAATTTCTCTGAAACAATTCCTCACAAGAAAATTACAGTGAGGAGCAAGATTGTTTTTCCCATGAATGATCACAGCTCAGACAAACCTGAAAAGCACAGAGTGATTTTCAGCTGTGGCAGTGAGGGAGTAAGCAAGCATCTTCACTCAAGTGATGAGACTTAATGTCCACACTTGACGTAATTGTCATCTGGAATTATATAATACATTTCTGAAAGTGAACTCTCCAAAGCAGATTGAAAAGCTTCTAGTCTGAAGGAGAGGGACAGGCAGCTTTCACCAGAGAATAAACTGGGAAAATTAACTTTTTAGGAGGAGAAACACAAAGTCACTTGGGCGGAAGAGAAGACAAACAAAACAAATGAAAAAATCTGTAAATAAATAAAGCCACTGTTGGAAACTGCAGAGATGATTAAGGCTGCTGTTATTTTCAGAAATTCTTGGTGAGATAAAATGGCTTTTGTTCTCTCACTTTTCTTGGAGGTGGACCACACATTAATGCACACTAAAGGCTGAGCCAACATCAGGAGCAATTCAGTGTGGGGAGTCCTCTGGACAGAGCTATGCCAAGACCCTGGATGGGGTCTCACAGACACATGAGACATTGCTTTTTTCCTGTGTCTGCTGGGAATTCATTCTGTAGGCTTTTCACATATAACAAAGGAAAATACGCTTTTAACATTTTAGTACTACCTAGACTGGTTTTCAAATAAAACTCAAACAAAATAAATAAATAAGGTCACAGTCAATTTTACGTGGAGAACATTGTTTGAATGTGACTCCAACAAATAACACTTCACATTTAATAAGAATAGGTTAATACAAGGTCTTCATGATTCTGCTGAGCTCTGCAGACTCTTTGGAATAATGTTTCACTGAGCATCAAATTTATCTAGTTCATCTGCCCTCTTATTGATTATTTTTTCTTTTCTTCTTGCATCAGATGTTCTTCCTGCTGCGGTTATAAGTTGCCTTGTAAATACAAATGCATGAAGAAGTATCTTGCTCCTAAGGAAAAAACCAAAATATTTGGCTCCCCCTGAGGAGGTTAAACACTTACATGTTACTCTTTCAGGGTGTAAAATTGACAGAAAAACAAAAGCAGTTTTCTCAGTCCTGTAAGGACATACATAATATTATTACACGATCGAATAACAACTGATAGGTCTATTAGAAAGCTGGGGGAGGGGAAGATTGTATGAGAGAGGAGTTAATTTTAAGAGAGAAGTGTATGGTCCTGTTAGAAGATCAGACTTATTACTGATTATTCTGTGATTCTTAGATGAATATCCTGTAGACCAGAGAATTTACTGCTCTTGTCTGCACTGTTTTATTAGATAATCCACTCTTTTGCCATGACTAATGACAAGTCACAGGGAGGATGCTCAGAGGGCTGGAGCCCCTCTGCTATGGGGACAGGCTGGGAGAGTTGGGCTTGTTCAGCCTGGAGAAGAGAAGGCTCCGGGGAGACCTTATAGCACCTTCCAGTACCTGTGGGGGGCTTATAAAAACTGGGGTTGCGGTGTGTGTGTGTGTTTTTTACAAGGGCCTGTAGTGACAGGACAAGGGGTAACAGGTTTAAATTGAAAGTGGGGAGGGTTAGGTTAGATATCAGGAACAAAATCTTCCCAGAGAGGGTGGTGAGGCACTGGAACAAGTTTCCCAGAGAAGCTGTGGATGCCCCATCCCTGGAAGTGTTCAAGGCCAGGCTGGATGAGGCTTGGAGCAACCTGGTCTAGTGGAAGGTGTCCCTGCCCATGGCAGGGGGGTTGGAACTGGGTGATCTTTAAGGTCCCTTCCAACATAAACTGTTTCATGATTGTATGATTTTATGACCAACATCATTCCCTATGACATCAATATGTTATCAGTGATATTAATTATTGTTAACTATCACTAACTTTAAAAGAGTTTTCTATTCTAAATTTATGGGACACTATTTTCCACCTTTTTGTCTCTTAGTAGTTATCTATTAGAAATCATATTACTGGATACATTCAGGTAGGCATATGTAATTTCTTAAGCTACATCTGGATTTGAAAATTTGGGTAACCTCGTAACGGTCAGTCATTCCTTTAGCCTTTCTCTGAATATTTTCCATTGTTTTTAGCAACTTTTTCGAATCACAAAACCTTTTTAATCACCAATAATAGCCTCATTTATGCTATATGCACAGAAAATAAGACTTTTCTGCCTGGAATTGATGTTTGTGACTTACCAATGTAATTTTCAGTTCCATAACATACGTTTATAACCAGTGTGCCCAGGTGGCCAAGAAGGCCAATGGCATCTTGGCTTGTATCACAAACAGCGTG
>NW_010235356.1:6153-14004 GCF_000690775.1 Eurypyga helias
GAGGAGCGACTGAGGGACCTGGGCTTGTTTAGCCTGGAGAAGAGGAGGCTGAGAGGAGACCTGATCACTGCCTACAACTCCCTGAAAGCAGGTTGTGGAGAAGTGGGTGTTGGTCTCTTCTCCCTAATGACAGATGATCGGACGAGGGGGAATGGACTCAAGCTGCACCAGGGGAGGTTTAGATTGGATGTAAGGAAGAAGTTCTTCACCGAAAGGGTTATCACACACTGGAACAGGCTGCCCAGGGAGGTGGTGGAGTCACCATCCCTGGATGTGTTTAAGAGACGGGTGGATGAGGTGCTGAGAGATATGGTTTAGTGGCGGACAGATACGGTGTGACTGGATGTTCTCTAAGGTCTTTTCCAACCTATTGATTCTATGATTCTATGATTTCTCTTAGCTAGACTACCACTATCAATGCATTTATAATGAAAATCCAGGACCTGTTTCCACAATCTGTTTACATACTGGGGTGTATGCATCCCAGTAAAAGTCAAAGAAAAATCTCATTAATCAGGTTTGAAAGTCATTCTTTTTTGGTAAAACCAGTGACACACTTCCTCATTGAAGCCAGTGGCAAAATTGCAGTGGAACGCAACAAGGAAGGATTCCCCATTCACTTGTAAACTACACCTGGGAGCACACTGAGGGAACACGCAACAAAGAAATAATAATAATTAACAGCACACCAATCATAAATTAATGTCTTTTCCAAGACTTGTAATTGAACAAGCAGCGCTAACCTCTTGTTAGGAGACTTGCTGAATTAGAGGAGTTTCCAGTGAGACTGAAATGCAAACGATATATTTTTTTTTTATTAAAGTGTTGATTTGGAACAACAGTTCCTTTGTTGTTTTCCCAAGTGTGTCTCTCATGCTAATTAAAAACCACTAGTTCATTTCATATAATAAAAAAAAATTATTACCACTCTGTATATTATCCCAAATATATAGGGCAGAATGGATTCTGCCATTATATGCTATACTTATTACCTGTATTTTATATGAATAAACCCCTATCAAGAATGTTTTAGGAAGTATTATAACAGGATAGAGAATATCAGATATTAATATAAAAATTAGTTGTCTATTGAATATGTTGCACAGGATATTACAAAGGCAGTTGTAAGAAATACCAACACAACTCTTGAGTTCTGATTCTCTTTCACAGAGCCGCCTCTGTAGAATAAAATTTTAAAAAATGCTTAAAATTTAGCAGCTCCTGATGAAAACAGCAACAGTAATTCCAATTTTTTTTTTTTTTTTTAAACTAAGAATCTTATGTAAAGAAACGAAAGTACCTTTCGGCAGGTCAATTTATGGTGTCACACCACAAATGGATGCTTCCCTGGAATGATGTGCTATTGGCAAGTTTAGTTTTACACATATGGAAAAGTGCTACCAATTTATTTTCATGCATCCTTAATAGGTTCTATTTTGTCTCTCATCTAGTTCTAAAGAAAGTTATTGATCGCCAAAAGGTGTTCTAGCTGTTTACTTGTAGCAAAGAAGCAGTTTGGGACAACTTTTTTAGCTTATCAGACATAAATGACCTGCATGAAGTCTACAGCCTTGGCATGGCAGGTGTGAATGGTTATATAAAGCATCATTATTTCTGCCCACTGACACCAGTAATGAATAAAGACAGTTACCAACTTTTCCTGTGATTCTCTCAATGCAAAGTCAATTCTCTGACTCTTCCCAACAGTGGACATCAAAAGGTTGTTAGATTTTCATGTTACTCATATTTATTGACCTGTCTAAAAAGCAACAACAGGTACAACACTGCTAGCCTGCAGATGAACAGCTCATGCTGTTACGGGGAGTGAGTCTTCTTTTTAAATAAGCACTGTTCCCATGAAAAACGCACTATGTATTGTTTAATTTTAAAAGCTTCAAGAGATTTATGCCATACTCATGCACTGCTTCACCGACAGATCTCTCTACAGATCATCAGTCGCCCTCCTCCTATGGGGTCAGAGGTACTAGGTGATGTAGAAGCAAGAAGAACCTTATTGTCTGGTCATTTAAGACAGCCAACAAACTAGTTCATGCAAGAGAAATATAACAGCTGATCAGCAGACGAGCTATTGACCTGCATTTTGAAATCCTCAGAGCATTAGCTAAATAGAACATCTAACCAGAGAGTGAAAATAAAAATCACTTCTTCTTTCCTCCCTAACACAGCTGATCACAGCAGCATTTTTCTAATAAGAAAGATGCTGGGTAGAGGAACAAATGGATTCTGCATTATGCCTACTTATAGTCAGACAATTTTAATAGGATGCCCCGTAAGAAGCAATATACTAGGTTTTGCTCTGATGTGAAGCCGTAATGATGCATAAAACCTGCACATTAAGCACAGCATCAAGCCACCTGCAGTTGCCCCTGAAAAGAAACAGGGAAGACAAGGCACCTAGGAGCTTGTTGAAGTCTGCAAAATATATTTTAATTGAATCTGCACAGGACTATTTGCATAGATCTGGCAAGAATTTTTGTGCTGTGTGCTCGCAGTAGGCCAGGCTATCAGCTGCCCCACTGCCTGTGCGCTGGTACTAAGCCAAACGCATGTAGAATGACTAAGGCTGGCATAAGGGTTGATGAACTACAGTGTTTTTTATAATATATACCAGACATTAAGGAAGTTTGACTTCTCTACACCAAGACCATTCCTCAGTGCAGAGAATGAAGACAAACTCCCAGCTGCTGGTTTACAGCCAATCCTGAGAAATCCTTTGTCATTCCGAACAGTGTTGACGGTGGCTGAGACACATTGATTAACCAAACTGGAGACTGTTGCAGTCTTGCTGCTTATGTCAATTTTGATTCACTGACACAGAAAATACTTCACTTGTAATGGCAGGAGGACACCAACATAAAGCAAGCATAAGCAATTTCTTTTTTTTTTTTTTAGCCCATTAACTCTCAGCAAAACTCAGGCCTCATTGCCAACCACAGCACAAAGATTAAAAGTGTCTTGCTCACAGGGAGTCTATGACACGTTTCATTCTTTTTGTAAGTTTTCTCAAGGCTGATAATAACTACATTTTTGGCACATATATTTACATATATTGTACACAACATACGTTGTGGATGCCCCATCCCTGGCTGTCTTCGAGGCCAGGCTGGATGAGGCTTGGAGCAACCTGGTCTAGCGGAAGGTGTCCCTGCCCATGGCAGGGGGGTTGGAACTGGATGGTCTTTAAGGTCCCTTCCAACCCAAATCATTCTATAATTCTATGATTCTACATGCGTGAACAGGGAAATATTTGCTAAAGAACCAGTATTTCACTTAATCATGGCTAAAATGTGTGCATCACAGTTTAATTCTTTAATTCAGTGGCATACCAATTAAAAAGAAAGAAAGATAGGATCAAAAATCCAAGAAATCAAAGTATTTTTCTTTCTTCAGCAAAGATTATTCCTAACTGTTTATCAGTGTAGTATGAATTTTCTTAACAGAGTTCAGGAATGTTTAAAGACCCATTTTAATACAAGATCAGATTCAATAGATCATGACAAAATCTGATACCTTTTCAGTGATATGGTTGAAGTGGAAATTTTATTTAGATCAATTCTCTTGGAAATATCTAGCCACTGAACAAGCCATACACTACTAGAAACTTGGAAAATTTGTTCTCCTCAACCTCTCAAAAGGAGAGGAGACCTTATATTCCAGTCTGGTTCCTGTTCAGCATAAGGTTTTAAATGAACAAGAAACTGAATAAAACAGCACACTGATCTTTAAGAAGGGTAAAAGAAAGATCTGGGGAACTACAGACAAGTAGTTGACTGGATGAGTAGTAGACCAGATGAGTAGTAACCTCATCTCAATTCCTAGGAATGGGATATGTGGAATCCTGTTTTGGACAGTTGCAACTACAAGAGATAAGGTGACTGGGAGAAGCCAGGATGGATTTACGAAGGGCAAATCCTGCCTTGCCAACCTGACTGCCTTCTGTAATGATGAGTCTTGGTACTTTAGGTGAGGGGATGCCACTGGATGATGTATACTCTGACTTCAGCAAGGTTGTATACCAAGAAGTACCTTTGGTGGTTGATTTATCTGGTTTTCCCCCTTGTGAAGATTTTTTTATTTTTCATATCAGGTAAAATAATAATAGTATAACAGACACACATTGGTTCTGTCTACTGTTTCAGAATATTATTAGATAATTATGTATATGATATGACATATTTCTTCATATGAATCATGTAGACTATTGTTTTCTGGACTAACCCAGCTCTCGGTCTCTCCTTGCTTACCGTGTGCTCAAGCCCTGACGATTGTGAGGACAGCCTTCTGGATTCACTTCTGCATATCAGGATCTGTCTTGCACTAGGAGCCCAAGACTAGAACTCGGGTAGTCTCACTGTTGCTGAGCAGTGGTGCAGGATGACCACCTGGCCCCACTGGCTACACCCTTCCCTGGTGCATTCCCTGATGCAAGAGCTGCAAGGTGTGGAATAATTACTGAGTGTGACTTAAACTAAATTATATGAAAGGCACAGCATTGTCCACACATAGAGGAAAGGCCTGTTCTCCACTCCTGAGACCAGACTTTGCCTTGGCCTTTGGGGAACTCCATGAGATTCCCAAGTCCCTCTCCACAACAGTCCTGCTCTCCAGTTCATTGACGGCTCCTCCCAATCTGGTGTCATCCCCAGACTGTCTGGGAGTTCCTTCTGTCCTGTCCCTAGGCTGTAATGACCTGGGTGGCTTGAGAGCAGATTTTTACCAGTGAAAACAGCGGCAAAAAAACATCTCCACCATCTTCATGTCTTTGGTCACTAGTTTTCTTGTCCTGTGTAGCAAGAGGTCCACATTTTCATTAGACTTCCATTTACAGAGAAGTCCACCTCCATCTACTGTGTGTCTTACATGTGTTCGAGTTCAGAAGTTCCACAGTCATATGTGCTAGCTTTTTCTGAACCACTTGATTGACTTTTCATTAATTGAGATGAACTATACTTGTGCTCTGAAGGGCCTGTCCCTGAAGATCAATCAGCTTTGTCCTTCAGGACCAAGAAGGTCCCTGAATAAAACAAAATCCACAATCCTAAATTTGAACATGTTTTTGATCACAGAAGGTGTTTACTTTAGAGTGTCAGTTATTATCACTCAGGCTTTGTTCAGCTAGTTAGTTTACTTAGCAATCCAGCATGTCAAAATATCACAGCTAAACCCTTTCTAACCTCAGCATCTTTTATGGTGCTTATGTTTCAGGCGAGAGCTTAAATCCTCTTCAGCATTTGTGTTTTAGACCACAGACCTTACTCAGCTCTTGCTTTCAGTGCAAATGGAATTAAGTTGTGTTGAAGGGTCCCCAGACGTGTAAAATTGGTGAGTTAAGAGTGACCACAAGAGCTCATTTACCCCAATTCCTCATCCTGTCCCCATGCCAGACTTCAGGGAATCAATAAAATCTCCTGGCAGCTGCAGCACATTTACTTCCCATAGTAGAAAGGTTTAGTTGTATCTCAAGACACAAAATCATGCTAGGGTTTGCTCTCAGATCTCCAGTTGTAGGGGAGTGCCATACTTTCTGTTCTCTCAGCACTCTGCTCTCAGTCTTCCTTTGAATAAATCTACATTAAGTAACCAGAAATACTACCCACAAATGTATATTTGAAGTGTTGCTATTAATATACAACAACAGCCTACTGAGGTCAGGCTATGCAATCCATAAATCTGAATTTTATTGTCTCACTGAAACAGTTTTAAAATATTATTTAGGTACTGAACTTTCTATCTGCTTTAGCAGAAATTAGGCACTTCAAGCTCCTTTGAAAACCCAAATCTAAAGCATGCAAGCGTGTGGCTGAACCCTGTAATGTAGCTATCTAAAGTAAAGCTTATACACATTGTTGTATAAAGATTTTAGACCTGTACTAACTGATCACAAAGGGTTTGGCAATTGTTAGGTAAGAACTCTCCTAATATTCCTACACTCTCATTTTTAGCTCTTCTTTGGACAAGGTACAGAGAAATAGGTCAGTTTCCAGGATAACTCTTCAAGACTACAGAAATTATTTAAAAAGTGCTTTTAAATATTAATTAAAAAAATCACTAATTTTCCATGATCAGACTCATATTTCCTCAAAGAGTTCTACCACTCTGCCCTGGCTCCTTTGTCTCGTTCCTTAGGATTCTCCCCCCTCCTCTGCATGTGAGGGTTGCTGCAAGAGTGCCACAAGCCACAGAAGTGAAGCTGGAAGCAACTAACAATCTTTTTTTCTTTTTTTTAATTAGAAAATTTTTTTCTTTAACAATCATGGTGCAAACCAAGGAGCATCACTAAATTAATGGGCCATAAGTGACTTCCTGGATTGAAGTAGGTTGATTGAATAATCAAATTCTATGGTCTAATGGAAATAATAAACCTTAGTCAGTCTATCCTTGCAAAAAAAAAAAAAAAAGAAAAAAAAAGCACAACTACTTAAGAGCTTTTATTGGGGAGTTCTTTACATCAAATGCCTAATGAGATGGCAAGCATGCATGAATAATTATTTTTACTTACTGTTCCTATTAAAGATGAGCTATAATTCTTTCACTCAGAAATAAAAATTCTTCCCTGATCATTAACATTAAATTGGCTTTCTACTTTTTATTCAAAGAAAGCAGCACATTTAAATTGAGCTTCAAATAGGAAGAATAAATATCTGACTTTAATAAAATGAATGTTTTTCCCTCTGCTTTTTATAATATTTTTAGTTATTTTAAAGTGTTTAATGGGTGTGGTAGAAAATCCTTAGCACACAGAAAAAAACCCAAAACACAAAACCCCCACCACGTGTGGAATTGTAACTAGCTTGTTTTGAAGCATCAGCTGGAAAACAGTTTCAGTTTTTCTGTGATAACAGTAGTACCATCAGCAAGTCCAAAATCCAGTGCTGAAGTTCAGAAGTCTCAGTACACTTTTTAGTGGGTTTTTTCATGTGAAAAAGTTGCACTGATATTTAAAAAGCTGGTGACTCAATCTCAGTATGGAGTAAACATTAGTTCAAAGGTATATGAATTTTGATGTTGACAAAGGTATCTAATTTTGTTGAGGTTGATGCCTTTAAAGTTGGGCTTCAACCACCATAGGAATGGGAGTTTCTTTTTTCTACTCTATTTATCCTATATCTTGCATACAAAGGGCTCGAGATATCTTATCATCTGTGGTGATTTTTTATTTTTGGCCTAAGAAATGAAATTTCCCAAAGGCTGTCGCTCAGACACAACTCTAAACCAGATAAACAGTAAGAAAAAAATTAGCATGTGCATTTTTCATAAAATTGTGTTGTGTAGTGTTTTGCTGAGAAAAAAAGGGCTATATCCTTGCAGCCTTTCAATATTTAAAGGGAGCTTATAAGAAAAATGAAGACAGATCTTTTACCAAGGCTTGTAGTGCCAGGACAAAGTGCAACTCTTCATAGCAGGAAGTAGGTAGATTTAAACTGGGTATAAGGAAGACATTTTTTGTGATGAGGGTAGTGACACTGGGACACATTGCCCAGAGAAGCTGTGGATGTCCCCTCCCTGGAAGTGTTCCAAGGTCAGCTTGGATTGGTCTTTTAGAAATGTGATACAGTGGAAATGTCCCAGTCCTTGGGGTGTTGGACTGGATGGTATTTGAAAATCTCTTCCAACTCATACCACTCTATCAATTATTTTTTCATCTACATAAAATGAATACATGATGCTCAAATTCTTGATTTGTCTTTGAGAATACAACATAGACTGATGCCAGTATTTTCACCTTCTGTAACATGAGAAGCTTGTTCTTTCTGTCTTACCCTAGATAAAAAGCACACCAAGATCTTCCTGCTGTATGTTATTTTGTATATAAATCATAGAATCATAGAA
>NW_010235357.1:0-12752 GCF_000690775.1 Eurypyga helias
CGCCCCGCACGGGCCGCTGCCTGCAGCCACCCCGCGGTCCCCGGGGCGGACAACGCTTTACCATACATGGCCCTGGGAGGAGTGATCAAGCCTGGCAGTCCTGGGGAAAGAAACCCCTGCAAGCACAGCCTTGGACCCCTGCAGAATCACCTATGTGTTGAGGGGGAAGCCCTTTCTATAGGGCATAAACTCTCCCGTGGCTTTTTCCTCTTTTCCCAGTAACAAACATGCAATTTTATTTGAAAACATTGTGAGTAAAGAAAGAAATGAATAGAAAATGTATTATCCAAGAAGACTTTCTGGTAAAGGTGAAACAGATTCTAGCCACCAGTGCGGACCCCAGGGGAGCGCAGATCTCTGTCTGCATAACGTGTGCATGATTATTATTTACTTTTGTAAACCAGATGTGATGTTTGGACCAAAATCCAAATCCGGATCTGAATTTCCTCACAGATCGTGTTTCTTTTGTTCTGGGACCCCATTTTAATTTGTGAACAGTTAGAGAGACAGAAACACATGTTTCTTGGAAGCGGACTGTGTGATGCTGGATCATTAAGTATCAGCAGAAATGACTGAAATACCATATGTGCATGCTAGTGGACATGACAACAACTGTGGAAAACCAAACCCTTCTTGCTGGAGTGCTATAAAATGTGGTTGTTTAATTTAGTAGTGGAGAACAAATGTGTTTAGAGGCTGAAAGTCTGGTTAATGTAGGCCCTGTTTCCTGCTGTTCTCACCTCAGTGTGCTCCCTAGCAAGCATGCTTATTGCTTTAATTTTTACCTATTCTTTTAAATTACTTTTGGTTGCTTTTTAACATGTCACCATGGCCCTCTGAGAGTGGTAGAGCTGCAGTGGAACAAGGTATCTGTTTAGTGGGAGAGCTGTCTGATAAATGGGTGAAGACATCCTGCTTTGCCCAGCCCTTGCCAATTGCCTGTGCTGTTTTTCTTCTGATGCTTACTTTTTACTGGCAGCAGAGTTGTGAAGTCCAGGTAATTCCCATTGATGTCATGTGGAAATCAGGAGTGCAGCAGCTGAGTCAACCTCCAAAGTGGTTGTGGAGATTTTGCTGCTAGCAAGCAAGTTCAGGTGCACTTGCCTGTCAGAATCCAAACCAAGAGCACTGGGATTCACCATCCCCCAGCTGATGGGACCATGTGCAGTAATACTTAAATCCAGCACATCCTAGCGTGACAATACAAGACACAGTTATCCTGGGTTTTCAATTACTTCGCAGGAAGCTGTCAGGAAAGAAATATTCCTGGAGCAGCCCACCAAGTCTAGAGTTTAATTCCTCTGTATATTTTTCTAAAGTGGTCTCAGATTATAACTCTGAAAGTGGAAATCCAGGGGGTGAAATTTGCTGTGCAGTTCCATGGTAAAGAGTATGTGTGCATGAAGGGTGTTGAGAGAGAACCCTAGGTGTCCTTCACTGCTCAGCTGTCCATTGAGAGCTGCCTAGGGTAAACAAGGTTTAAATTGTGTAAGATGTGATTGGTACTCAAACCTGAATTGTTGTTCTGTAACTGTCTTCTGTAGGAAAAACATACTTCAGGGGTCATTTTGCTTTACATTTAGTTTTACAGTTAGGTAAAATATGGATCAAATTCTTATGAGAGCTTTACAAACCTTCCTAAACTATGTACTTGACTTGTCTTCATTTTGTATCCATGTAACTGCTAAAGCAAAATTCTAGGCAGTGAGGAATTACATGAAGCATAAACACACAGGTTTGTTTTGGGGACCAATTTCAGATGCAGCTTTTATACATAGTCAGCTCAAAAATCAGACAATAACTTAATACATGCACTGTTATTTTGTCTTTAACAAGTTTAATTATTATTATCCATCTCATAGGAAGGAAACTGAGGCAGGGTCATACATCCATTGTGCATTAAGGCAGAGCAACAGTCAGCATTAGAGCTGTGGGAAGTACACTGTAGCTTTAATGCTGTGAGCAACGTTTTGGATGTCTTGCCTTGTAAATACATCCATCTGCGGACTCTTTAAATATCCAACCTTGTTGTCATGCTGCCTTGCTAGACTGACCACTCCAGAATGGAATAGTAGTTACAGCCACAAGTAACTTGACGTTTTCTCTGCATGCCAATAGTCTACTGTGTGTCACTTGTATCAGTTTCAGTAACACAACGTGTAATGCCTTCTTGGTGAGTTAGGCAGCTGCAGACCTTCTAATCTAGCACAGTAATTAAGACTTTGCCTCCATCCAACTCCAGTGAATGATGGGGTGTGAGCACTGGGACTGGATGCAGGTGCTTTATTGCATGCTTGGTTGCATGCAACACTGTTTGCAACCATTGTCTCCTATTGCTGTAACTCTATTCAGGTTGATACAGTGACTTACTATGAGCCTGGTCAAATATTGCGAAAGGGTGTTAACGTTCATGTTACTTTTTTGGCCAATACCTTAGATTTTGAGACATACAGTAGTGGACAAATGCTGATAATCTTACAGTGGGGGAACCTGAAGCACAACAGGTTTGTTTTCAACATTGCTTGAGTAGTTTTGGTTCGTCAGTTTGACTTTCAAAAGGAAGGTGCCTACACTCTACCATGGTTGGCACAACAGGTTGGGGTCTTAAGCCACCCAAACCAGCACACGCACAGCAATGTGCGGAGGTACAGATGAAGTGTGAAAGGACAACAGCTACACTGTCACAGTACTGTGCCCAGGCAAATAACCCTGGTGCCCGTCTGCTGACACGCTTCTGCTTTGGCTTGTGGTGGTGGTGGAAACTCTGAGCTTGGCCATCTCTGTTCCGTGCTCTATTTTCTATGTGGTATCCCTGTGCTGCTCACTACAGCAAGAAGAGGAACTTGGTCTAATTGGGGTGTTTTGTTTGATTTTTGGTTGTTTTGGTGGTTGTGGGGTTTTTTTGGTGTGTTGTTTCCCCACCCCAATAGCGCTCTTTAAGTAAGCCAAACCCAAAGATATTAAAGCCATGAGTATTTAAGTTCACTACTACTTATCTGGCCAGGAATTGGCCAATTTTCCACTGGGTTCCTCTCCCTTCCACAAGAGCAAGGAAAACCAGCAGTGCAGCGCTGCACAGCATAGGACCATGCAAGTTTGTTTGTCCCTGATGTTTTCAGGAGTGCCTCAAACCAAATTAAAGCATGTATGTGCTTAGGTGCTTCCGTGGGTTAGCACTGCTCAGCAGAGACAGATGCAACCCCTTTACTGGGGAAATGTTTAGATGCTAGTTCTTCCGAGTGCATAAAACAGGGTACTGATGTTTGGTTTTCTCTTGGTGGTTGTAGTTGTTTTCTGGTTTTGTTTGGTTTTTCCCCCAAATCTTTTCTATGCGCTTAGCGAAATCCTGATGCACATTCAGTGTTTATTCAACCAAGCTGCTTTTGGTGTGATTTCCCCCTCTTTTCTATGCGCTTAGCGAAATCCTGATGCACATTCAGTGTTTAAGATTTCTGCCCTTACAGCTCTAAAGGATGCCACCCCCATGACAGCAGCAGCAGTGCAATCCTTTTGTGTGTGTGCACTTTACCAAGTCTGTCCCCTCTGATGAGCCATCGTGTAGCTTAACCTCGCACCTCAGCCTCTCATGCATACAGCAGTTAGTAAAGGGTTACATCACCCTGGATATGACAGTGAACTGTTTGCTGCAGGTCAGAAGGGAGACCCACCTGTGTGGTTATTAAGTTGTTCTCATGTGCCAGAAACACTTGTGGGGGAATCCTGGCCCAGGATAACAATAGTGGGAGTTTTGCCATTGACGTCAGCAATGCAGTAGTTTAACCCAAGGCCCCTAATGAGATGTGATAGACACAAACCAGGACTCTAGAACAAACTGTTCTGTATCCCATTACTCACCTCCTGTGCCAGCTCTTTTCCCCACACAGCACATGGCAGAACCTCGGGATATTCTGCAAGCCATGCATGTGCAGCACATCTTCACTAGAAACTGGAGATAACGGCAGCATCTTGGCTGAGTGACATCCCTTCATGAGTCATGAGCTCATATGCTGGGATTCTCACTATTCAGGCTTTTGTATCCTGCAGACCCCTCTGTACCATGCTCTGTGGTTTCCTGAGTGCCCCTTGGGTGCAGCACAGCTGCTGGCTCAGGCTGGGGCAGTGCATGTGTGCCCTCCTCTCTGTTGTGACAACTGCTTGGAAAACTGACACAGCCCTGTGTCTTCCTAGCTGAAAAAGCACAAGTATTTGTTTGAAAAGCAGGTCACTGAGGAGAGTTTATAAGGGTTCAGATTGATTCTGAGAGGTTATAAAGCCCTTCCTAAAGCTCATTAAGAACCTGCAGCGCAAAGGGAGTTGCAGCTCTTTGACAAATTGTCTCAGGACTGTCATGCAAAGACAGCTAAATGTGAACTGTCGTATATTATTGAGACTCATGAGGGATGCAGGAAGAGAAGTTCTGGAAATGAGAAAGGGTATTAAGCCAAGGGAAACCATGTCCTGAGCTTTTGGCTGGTAGTGTGCTTAAGCATAGATCATTTGAATGGCAGGCTGTTAGGCTGGCGTCAGAACTATGGGCTACTTAAAATTAAAAATAACATCTTAATAATTGAAGAGTATCAGTATCAATATGTGTGAAGTGATCAGAAATAGGTTGGTGTAATTACAGGAGCCTTCCCCTGTGTGGCTGCAGGAGGAGGATTCAGGGTATCCTTAAAAACTGGAAAGCTTCTAGAATGAATGATTTGTGGGAAGATTTTCACCCTGTATTGAATCTACATATATAGGCACACACATACTTTTTAGCAAATGCATATCTTTCTGTGCTGTTCTCAGGTTTGTATGATTGACTTGTAATTTATTAAAGGTTGAAAACTGTCACTGGAGAAGTGACAGTTTTCTTTACTGCAGACAAAGGACTGTCTGTCTGATTTAAGATCTGTTGTTGTGAGTGATAGTGTTTGCTCCCTACAGCTACTATATGTGCAAGCAAACATAGAATTATGTGGTAGACATGCTAAATGTTTATTAGATTTTAAGGCTAACCACAAAGAGAAAATGAGAAACAGAAGGGGAACGAGCTCTTGTTCTTCAGGCTTTCCTCTGACTAATGGAAGGAAGTATCTCAGGGCTGGTTAGTGATTCACTGTCCACAGTGGAGGCCCCTGACCCAGCCTGCTAGTCATGGTTGAAATTAGCCATTGTGCTGGTCAGATCTGGCAATTCCTATTCTTCTTACCAGAAGGTGCCAACTCAAAGACATTATTTTCCCTTGTGCTCTCAGCTAAGGTTGCAACCCCTTCCCCACCATATCCAGATAGCTGGAATGCACTTCAGAGTTCTCAGGTCACCACCCTGTCTCACACTGCAGAAAGTTGCGGTAGCCCTTTCTAATCTTCCTCCCAGAGCTGCTCCTCAGGCTCCAAAAGGTACCTTTGTTTCTGCACATCTGTGCATGCAAAGGTAACACCTAAAACTTCAAAGGCATAGTGAGAGTAACATAAAGGTTCTTCAGCTGCAGAAAGTGTCTAGATAGCTTGGAAACTTCTCTTTGCTACTTTGAGATCTTGGACGTATAGCACCTTGCTGGATGCTCCTGCTACTATCTGGCAGAGGGAAATGGTGCACATGCATACACCACCACTTTGCAACAGTAATTGTGTTCCATGAAAAACACTTTTCTTCCTTAAGATGCAGTGTGCTTCAGATTTCATTTTAATCAAAACAATTCATGCCAAAGGGATCAGGAACCCAATGGAAAAATCAGTCTTGGAAAATATTTATGTGGAAAGGGTTGTTATCACACTGGAGGGTTGGCATGACTTTGCTTATTAGATCTGCTTACGCTTGGGTGTGATGGAGCACTTCACCAGACCAACAAGATTAGGACAGCTGGAAGGTTTAATTTTCCCCCTTTGCTCATAGGTGAAAGTCAGAGGAAGGAAATACTTTAATGGGGGAGCAGCAAGATGAGAATTTACTGCTTGCTAACGTCAGCTCTGAGAGGGATCTAGCCAAAATGAAGGAAAACTGGCACTGACAGATATGGACTTTGCATTGGAGAGAGTAGAGTTAATTAGAAAGACAGAGCCAGCCTTGCAGAAATTGCATCTGTGCTGTCATGTATACCAGATAACCCAAAAGTGTGTGGTTTGTTTCCGTAATAGTGACTTACAGGGCCAAATAACACTTCTCTAAACCTTTGGCGAACAGCCATGAAGTCATCTTTAAACGGATGCTGTCAACATGAAAAATCATTATATATATTGCTTTGGAGATACAGATATGTATTAACATTCCTAACCTGTATTATTAAAATAAACTTTCTGCTTTTTTTTCTTTAAGCTTCACTGACTTTCTACCATCTCCGTAGTCTGTTTGCCTCAACCTAATTTTATTTCCAAAATTTTACTAGTCAGTCCCCCTTCGATCCATGAGCCTTTTCAGTGACAGCATCAGTAAAATGAAAAATGATAATTCTATTGCCAATTAATCTAATGTGGAACCAAAGGTATGTTTGGGACATTTTCCCCTAACCTGCACCAGCTTTCCACATGTTAGGAGTTCTTTCAAGTTGAATCACTACAATGCTCTTTTGCTGTTGTTTTAGCACCTTGTTAAGTGACTATTACCATGTCTCTCTGACGTATTTTATTCTAAATTACAGAGTAGACATTGCTTAGTTTGTAGTATCGTTTAGTCTAGAATATAAATGAGCTGTTGTGCGGGATTACCTTATTCGTTCTTGTGTGTGTGTCCCCAGTAAACTAAATTCCTCAGTTGGACTTAATTTAGTTCCTGCCTCACAAGTTTACATTCTAAAAGAAGATAAGCCAGAAAAAAAGAAAAAGAAAAGATGGAAATGGAAACAGAAACTCTGTTAGCTGTTCCTGAGATGTTGAAGGCAGCTCTTGGCCTTTTCTCAGGAAGGAGCATGCTCAGGCCTGTCTCCATATGGAGGGGTGTTTTTTGCTGTTAACTACACCTGCCCACTGCCTGGTGCAGGTTTGCATCTACCAGCCCTTTGCATTTGCTTGTCTCAAGACAGCAGAGGCACTACAAACCCTCCTCGCTTCTTTTCCAGGCTTACAGTAAGCTGTGTCCTAGCTCATGAAACTTACGATGAAAGGTAAAATGTGTCTGGTCAGCACAGGGCTGGGCTGTGCCAGAACTTCCTTCTGCACTGCTCACGACAGGCTCCTTACCTCTGAATTTCATGGGGAACGAGTACCTGCAAGTGAATAGCCCAGCAGCGTGGAGGGTTAACAAATGTTTGTAAAACATTGTGAGATCTGTGGATGTAAAGGACTGTATGATTTCCTCCAGCTCCATTTGGCTA
The DNA here is from genome assembly GCF_000690775.1 of Eurypyga helias. Lineage (NCBI taxonomy): Eukaryota > Metazoa > Chordata > Aves > Eurypygiformes > Eurypygidae > Eurypyga > Eurypyga helias. The sequence continues at coordinate 7,298 of NW_010235357.1, forward strand.
CAGCTCCATGGGATTCAGTTTTTCACTCCGATTCCCTCTCTGTGTTCGCAGAGTCCCTTTCTTCAGTTTGCATGTTTCTGCACTGTATGGTGGAGCTCAGGAGCTGGAGTCAGTGCTGGCTTGAGCTGGTTCATGACCAGTTACCTGTGTTTATCCCTGTGGTGTGCAGCCCAAAGTTAGACATCCTCTGTCTGAGTAAGGGCTTCAGGGACTTAAATTTGAGACCATGGCTTGGCTAGGTATGGCTCCAGGGGCTGCTCACTTACTGCTGTTTTGGGAAAAACTGTTATTCTCCATCACATGAGGCTGCTCCTTATGCCTGTTGTGCCAACTTGAACCCTGTCTGTTGGTCACGGTAATCCCTTCTTGTTTCTTCTTCTGGTTTATTGTATTTGTCTGTAAGAAAGACTGATGTGTTGAGCGTTTCCTGAGCTGTTACATTCTCAGGTTAACTCCTGACAGTGAGTTTTATTGACAGATCCCTGCTGGTAAGGAAGCTCTGATGATCTGAGGTGGGGACGATGCTGCCCTCCTTGGATGCAGCAGGATGAGCATCTTGGAGGCACGTAACTTTCTTAAACAGTAGTGGGAAGAAGTGGAGTCTTATTGGAAGCCCACAGTGAAACTCCATCCTGGCTTTCTTCACATGGAGGTTGAAAAAGGATGTTGGGCAGCAGGCAATCCCTGTTCCCAGCACAGGCACTTCTGCAGAAAGCGAGACCTGTTTCAGAGTTACTCCCCTGAGATGCCTGACTGTCACCGCAGCTTTCATCTCTCTCAAAAGCAAATTACTCTTTTTTTCAGCAATTTTGCCTAACTAATCACCATATTTAAATTAAAAGGGCTTTCCTTTTATATCTTGGAAGAAACTCTTTTGAGTGTATCTTCATACTGAATTGCTAAGCTGAAGGCAAAAGTTAGCAGGTAAAGGATATTAAAAAAAAAAAAAGAAAAAAGAAAAAAAAACACAAAAAAAATTAAAAAAGAGGAAGAGCAAGGCAGAGCTTGGAGCTATTCAAAGCAATCACAACTAGCACTTTCTTTGGCATCAATTCAGGTAATTGTTGTGACATGTTAGTGACTTACAGTGAAAAAATCCAGGTCTGAAAGTGAGGGTGATTAGATCAATGTATGTTTATGATGGGAACAGACCTTGTTAACAGTGTGTGGCATTTATGTTCCTCTTAGATCACTGGTTTATAATCAGAAGCTCTCCAGTGGGAAACACAACTGCAGTTTTTCAACATGCACCTGACAAGACTTAGTTTCAATAACTCTGACTTTGCTGCAGACTGTGTTTGCTTTTGGGCACCTCACTTGATTTCTCAGTGGTCCACTTCCCATAAAGCAGGGATCTCCATCCTCTTTTGTTGGCCTCTGGGAAGGATCTGGGGAGGTTGGAGTAGATTCACCAGTCAGAAACAGCAGGGAGCATGTGCAAATAGCTGTCTTGTGTCTAACTCTAATTCGCAGCAAAGATTTCTTGCACAAAGGCAGCAAAGCCCAGGTCTGAATTAACCAAGATGGATCTGCATCAGTGGAGGTGTTTGTTTGGATGGGGTTGACCTCCTAGGATTCCTCCTGGCCTCTGTTTAATCTTGAATTCTGTGAAACCAAGACAAATGGTGATAAGGACAATGATGCCATGCCCTCAGGTTCTCTTACCTTTACCATGAAACAGTTCATAAATGGATTGCCTTGAAATATTAGGTTTTCTTCTTGTAAAAGAAAAGAACCCATCACAGGTTATTTACCATCTTTTAGTTTTTTATGCTTATTTGAGACCCCTCCTTTCAGTCCATGGGGATAGACACAGGTTTAAGAACTTCATACTGTTACAAACTACAGCTTGATATTATTTATATCCTGGTTTGTAGGTAATATCTACCTTTAATTCCAACAATACCTGAAGTCAGTGAAATGCAAAAAGCAATTTTAGCCATTGAGGAAGAACATATTAATTAACACTCGATGAACTTCTAAAGCTTTGGTTCAAGTTTTGGATAACTATTCAGCTCCATCTTCTTTCTAGCTGAGTGTGCTACCACTCTGACTGTGACATAAAAGTCAGATTGCCTTAGTGGAGAATTTTTGGTAGTCTAAATTCATTATTGATGTAGTATCTGATTGATCCAGAAAGTAATTAAATTTTACCTCATTACTGGGTACAGACAACACAAGAAGGCTGTAGCTCAGGAAGACCCAAGAGGGTCTTGAAGTATCCATTGTCACTTTGGTTCTGACCATAGACACTCTTGTTCTTAGTGTATGTTTTACTGTGATGACCTTTTATCTCCAGAGTTTATAGTTTCTGCTTTGCAGTCATTGTGATGAATCTGCTGAAGTGCATATTAATTTCAGATTTTCTGCATCAGAGCTCCTATTTCAAGACATCCAACTGCCTTTCTGCCTAAGCACTACATTACAAAGCCATGTCTATCTTGATGCAAACTCTAGTCATATGAAAATGGAGTAACATGTTTGGAGGCTAGATAAAACCATCTTCTTGTAGTTTAGCCTCAGCTGGCATCTAAGCACCACACAGTCGTTTGTTCCCCTCACAACTGCAAGGCGGTGTGGGGGAAAAGAATTGGAAAAAAACTCATGGGTTGAGATTATCCACCCAAGAAATTAGAAATGCTAGCCAAGAATATTTGTTTCATCATAAAGTTTCAATAGACGTCAAAAGCATTGTGGTTGGTTTTGTTTGTTTATATATAAAAGTATAAAAACAAATAGCTTTGGGAATATCTTCCAGTACAGGGAAGAGAAGAAAGTTATCAACACCAGCAAAAACCCTAGGTCCTATGCAAGTTTGTGTAATATCTCATATGAACACAGAGGCTGTAAGACCCTGGTCTTCCAAGAGCGACCTCCCTTAAGTCTGAATCATAACCTCTTGGACTCCACTTTTTACCAAACTGGTGTCTTTGATTCTTCTTTGACTTCGGCTACAAGTTATTCATTGACTCCCTTGGCGCAACTGTGGTCTTGCCTGAAGCCTTGAGACAAAGCTTCCAAAGTTAATGGAGTTCTTTCTCTTGACTTTATTGGTCTTTAAATCAAGCCCACTAAGAGAGTAGGATGAGGTCTACACCACATAATCCATAGAAGTAAACAAATATGCCTATTAAAAAAAGCACAAAAGCTTGATTAAGAATAAGTTGCAAAATGCAGTTGGTGTTTCCCCTTGTTTAATTGTGTAACTGTCAGTGCTGTTCTTGTTTCTTTAAGCTTTGGTACAATCAGTTCCCTGTACATTATCCAACAAATTTTAGAAGATTATAGGAAGTTTCAGTATCAGTATATAATATCTGGCTTTCTGACATTCACATCTGCATGAAGTAGGTTTTATTCTGCAATTCAGGAGATTCATCATACCATTTGTTTCAATATTTCAGAAGTGTATATCTGTTCATCCTCAGTAATTCTGCAGGGATATTCGCTGTTTTCACTGTGTTTTTTCAGGTCGCTGTGGTAACAAGGAGATATTCCACTCACTATTTATCATGTGCCAGATCTGTGCCCTGGCTATTGGCCCAATTCTATGAGGTATTTAATGCATCCTGAAAATGTCAGAGCGCTGTCTACTCACACCTAAACCAGAAGCTACCGAGGGTATTTAGTCAACATCACTGTCGTGAAAGTGGTGGTAAGTCTATTGATAGCCATGGAAGAATACAAATTTGATGCACCTCTTTGGCTGCAGGTACCTGCCAAGTGATGCAACTATCAACCAGACTTTGTTTGGGTAAAAGTCAACAGCATGTGGTGAGCTGAACTATGCAGAGCTAAGCGATGGAACTGTGGGGTCTTCAGGAGCAGATCCTGTATGCAGAACACCCAAGATGGGCAGTGTCTGTGCTCATACTGGGGTCTAGTGGTCTGTCAGATCAGAGTGAGCCTGACTGCAGCCCAATTGGTAACATCATGGAGGGGAGAGCAACATTGTGCAGCACCACCTGTGCTGATCTCACTCCACTCATGTCTTTGCAGTTCCTCATGGTTTCTTCTTGGTAGATATGTTCATCATCTCTTCGTTGTGAGACTAATGAACCTATTACCAGAAATTTTGACAATTATTTGGGAAAATCAAGAAGTAAAGAGAGGTTGTTAACACTTAGTATGCTTTGCAAGTATACCAGCTTGGAAGATCATTGCTAACAGAAGGAATTATTTTCCTCCTGTCAATGCTATGGCTGGAAGCTTTTAAAGTCATGCAGCCCTGTGCTGGCCTAAGAGAAATAAGTGGCGTGAAACCTGCCAAATTGTATTCAAAGAGCTGGTGCCCATATCAGAAACCTTGCCACCCCAGTGAACCTATGGGAAGGAGTGAAAAGGAGTGGGAAAAGAATTTTTATAAAATCATTTATGTGTGTGGTTGAGTTTTAGCAAATTCTCATTTTTAAAATGAACTGAAATATCAGCAGTGCAGCCTTGGGTGTTCAAATTTTGGTGGTCATAGGGTGTATGTCCTCTGCCAAAGCAAATACAGCCCAGGTGTATTAGGCAGGTGACCTGTGGAGACAGGGATGTTTTAATGCCACTGTACAAAGTACTGGTAAGGTTTGTGGAAATGGAGCTGCAGGGCACAGCAAAAAGGCTCTGGAAATTATCTGAGTGCAGGCTGGCAGTGTTTGGGATGGGAAATCAGTAGGAGAGAAAATAAGGAAGGAAGATAGATCTCAGAAGGAACCCAGGTGAGAATGAGAACTGATGCTAGCTGGGTACTCTCTGGTGAAGAGCTAGTTGGGACAATAGTGATTAGCTTCTTCTATGTGATATAATCATTCTTACTGAGAGACTGACTAGGCAGAGTGAAGAGCAGGGCAGAGCAGGCTGGGTGAGAAAACCTACCCTGTGGTGAAGAGCTTGAGGAACAGGGATTAGGCCAGAGCCAAGGTAAAGTTAAGACTATGAGAGGGTGTAGAAGAGCGAGGAGTGGAAATACATTCAAGGTCCCTGTGGTGTAAATCAATGATGATGAATAATTCTGTTAGTGTCAAAAGGCATTTGCCAGGTTGGGTCTCCCTGTCCTGTGTTCTCTATGGTGCTATGATAAATACCGTTGCCTGGGCCAAAGTGGGAAGTCAGCCTGGATGGGGCAAAAAGCATGAGAAGATGAGAATGAAAGTGAGGAATGGGCAGTTCTTAGCCAGCCTGCTCTGGAGGTGACAGCTGGCACAGAGGGACTACCCCCTGCAAGGCTGGTTGAAGCTCTGCCTGGGCTAGGGGAGGTCAGTTCTGCAGGTCTGAGCAAACGGCTTGTACTGTAAGTGCAAACCACCTCCTGTGTTCTTCGTCACGCTATACCGAGGAAAACCTTACTAGAACACACCCCTGACATGTTCAGAGTGCTGCCCTGCTTCCCCTCTTCACTCACGGTGCCTTTGAACATGCCCCAGACCATTTGGCAGGGAGCTGAGAGATACTGCAGGCATGCCTGAAGGGCGGG
>NW_010235357.1:12783-24221 GCF_000690775.1 Eurypyga helias
GTCCTGCCAGGCTCTGTGATGAGTTCCTACCAACCCAGGGAAACAAAGGATGAGGGAGCGACCGAGGACAGAGCTGGGCTGAGCAGCGAAGCTCTCTTAGACTGTAGAAATAAGACAATTTCCCCAGAAGCCTCCAACTCAGCATTGTATTTGGATAGTCTGACAGGCTTCCTGTACACCCGTGTATTCTCACTGAGCATCTTGAAAGCATTTTGGCCAGCACCACAGGTAAAAGTTCCCTTCTGTTACTAATAATCTTATTCCTGCATTTTAATTTAATTTACCCTATCATTCCTTCTTTTTCCACTGCACAGTTCCCCTTGAAAGCTAAGATTGCATGAAAGGATATATGCTCTTCCTCCCCAAGTGCATGTAGCCTTTTCTCTGCTGTTTGAAGAAATTACCATTTGGGCTGGAGTACACCTGCAATTCCCATTAATGAAACACAGTGAAACCGACCCGCTGGTAGAAAGAAGCTCTGAAGTCCCTTCCTCTGACAATCATCTCAGGGGAGGAAAAGAAAAGACCCAGAGGATGGTAGGGAAGTCTGCTTTGTAAGCAGTGGCAGTGCACAGGGTGTACTGATGCTGATGGAGTTTGCGTGTCCAAATCCTACGCTTGAGCCTAACCTTGCCATCAGATGCTTTGCTCTGAAGAGTGGGTTTGCTCTGCATGCCTGTTTCTTGCTCGGATGTTTAATCCTGTGCTGCTATCATCCATAGATGTGTGACCCAGATGGATGAGCTAAAAACTTCTGCAAATCAAACTGTGTATGTTGAAGCTGTATAGAGCAGAGGAAAAGGAAAAATGAGGGGAAGCATTCTTTTGAGTTTAATTCTCATGTTGGGTGGTAAGAGGTTAGCAAACAATATTTCTGCTATGATTGTTTAAATCCTGATTATCCATGTAGGGCATTTTGTATCTTACCCTAGAGCTGCAGTTTAGGATTTCTGTGTGAACAGAAATATGTTACATACCAGTGAAGAAACCTAAAACAAAGGGAAGGCACACAAGTGTGCAAATGGGAAGCCTAAAACAAAGGGAAGGCACACAAGTGTGCAAATGGGAAGCCTAAAACAAAGGGAAGGCACACAAGTGTGCAAATGGGAAGCCTAAAACAAAGGGAAGGCACACAAGTGTGCAAATGGGATAAAAGGGGAAATAAGTTACATACCAAAGGGGAAGCCTAAAACAAAGGGAAGGCACACAAGTGTGCAAATGGGAAGCCTAAAACAAAGGGAAGGCACACAAGTGTGCAAATGGGAAGTTTGCTGCTTACCAGTGCAATGCTAAAGTATAATTCTGGAGCCCCAGTAGAACAAATTAAATTCTGACAAAAGCTGTGCATGAACAGCAACTTAAAAATGGTTTTAAACAGTGTATGTACAATGTTTCAAATTATTCTTAACTAAGTGGGTAAAGTTGTTTATTAAGAATAATGTTTGTGAGGAAATAACTTCTCTATTTTTTCCTCATCTCTGTTCTTTCCTAGTATACTTGTTGTTTGCCAAATAATTTGGACAAGCACATATGTAGCGTGCTTCTGCTTTTGTTCATGCAAGCTGTTCCTTGTTTGATGTTTGTGGCATATCCAGATGATAGAGTATTTTCCTTCTTTCTGAAAGGAGTGACTGAAGCATTGTGAAACTGGGGCACTGTCAGTAAGGTTTACAGAAGAACACATTGATTTGGATAAAGAATAAGACAGAGTCTCCAAAGAGGAACCCATGGGTTTCAAGTGTTTTACATACTGTGTCCTGTTAATACATCAAGTTTTAAAAAGTCATTGGGGAAAACTTGGGATGGGGGAAAGATGTATATGCTGTGCTATGCAATGGTCATCTGGACTTTGCCTTCCAGTAAGTCTTTACCTTCCTGCTCTCTTAACAGTATTGTGAAAACCCATCTGTTTTTCAGCTAGCTGCCCAGCTCTGATTACTAAAGATAAAACCAGTGTATAGTACAAGATCTCTCTTATCTGACCTGTGGATCTATTTTGCTTCGGGTACTGCAGGAGCTGACTCATGAGTAAAAGACGAAAGAGTTAAGAAAAAACATGGCTGGTAATTGATTACAAAGTGGCCACAGAGAGTCTTTTGCAAGAGTTGCAAGATACAGGATTTTTCAGATTGTCTTCCTGTACCATCTCAAATCTTGTTCTGAGTGCATGAGGCCTGCATGTTTCCTTTCAGTCCCTTGTAGGTAGCTTATGTGAATGAGTTTCCATGCAGGAACTAATATCTCCTTCAGCCATGCAGTTTTTTCTCCTGAACCTTTGTGTGACTACAACCTATTAGCATCTGTAATGTCCTACTCCTGCTTTAGCCATTCCTCTGGGACCTCTGCTGTTGATGGTGCTTCATGATTAATACATAAAAGGTTTTTATTCTCTAACCTTCTCCAAGGTGGAGGCCTGTGTGACTCAAATCACTCTCTGAACTTGGCTTTGGTATGCAGCTGGTAGATAGTGCTGCCTCTGCCAGGTGGAACAGATCAGAACCTTTCACATCCCTCCTCCATATTCTCAGTTGTTTTCAAAGGATGGTTCTTGGTGCTTTGTGCTGGCGCTTCAGCTGGGGACTGAGTTCAAGACACCCTTGTACGTCTTCATGGTGGGGAGCAGCCTTGGGGACTGGCTCCTGCAGTACTTACCCACTTCTGGGCAGAATTCCAGTCGTTCTTGTGAGGTACTCTTTGCTGTCGGGCAATCAGAGGATTTTGCTTTGATGTGGGAAGGTTAGGTGGGAAGATATTGAACCAACACAGCCTCAGTGATTGTTTTAGATGACATGTGTTCACGTAGTTTGAATTTCAGCATCTCAGCAGTTCATGGGAAAATTGGAAGTAGGCAGAAAGAGCAGAGGAGGCTGCGGCATTGAAAGGAAAAAATGCAGAAGAGAATTTCAGCTTGCAAGATAGCTGGATTCAAAGTGTGTTTTTCTTTTTTTCTTTCTTTAGAATAGGAAATGAATCCCAGATTCCAAACCATATTCTTCATATAAATCAGCAGTAGCTGTTGAAGCTGAATGGGTGTAAACAGGAGCAAAACTGGACCTTCAAAGTTCAGTAGGGATTGTGGCTAGTGAGTGCAGCTTGTGAAAAGGCAGGTTACTTGATACATCAAATTGCTGTTCACTTTCAGAGACTGACACCTCGGCACAGTCCAGATCTGCTGTTTCTAAGACCGGGCATTTGCAGATCCCAGTGGGCCGGAAGGCAGGATCGCAAGGAACAGGGGGAAAAAAAAAAAAAGAAAAAAATTGAGAACGAAAAATAAATCTCATAGTCCAGCTGGCAAATATTCCCAGGCCACAATTGTCTCTGGCACCTCTCCACCCCCCAAGGTCTCCAATGGTTCTGAGGCCCCCACCACAAGAAAACCAAGGGTTTAAAAATACAATAATTAAATAAAATCTTGATGTCATTTGGGTTTGGGAGTATTTGGAGGTTAGTTTTCTGTGAGTGTGTTTGCACATATGTACCTGGTTTTTGCGTCTGGACTGTTCAGTGTCTAAAACGTGTCTAGCTTGTGGCAGATTAAGGGTATTCTCACCCACAACTCCTCATTCTGAGAATCTGGAAACTGGTTAAATTAAATGGCCCTTTTTGAGGCGGAAAAGGTAAGGTGGCGGGTCCCTTCTCTTGGTTTGTGCCAGCTCCACCCTGCTGACCTGCAGGGTCGCAGTTCCTTTGAAGGGCTGAATAAAACGGGGACTGTATTCAGCTTCACGTCATGACGCAGTCAGTTTGACCCAAGTGAAGTTGCTTGTGGTTGCCTCGCACGTTCTGTGTATAGGAGCAGAGAGGTAATGGGGAGACTAGTGTCTGTATGTATATCAATTTTGGGAGCAAACCTCGGCAATATGCTTACCGGAGCCTCACCTGTGGGAACAGAAGAGAGCAGGTGCAACAGGATCATTGACATGATCCATTAGCGACTTGAACCTTGTCTGCACCAAGAATCTGTTCCTGCCCAGTTCTATTTGCAACCACAATAGACAAAGCAGTCTTGCTGCTGCCTCTCCCTTCTTACCAGACTGGTTTAGGCAAGCAGTTACACTGAATTTTACCTAACGTGGTGTTTCCAGAAGGTGCCTAGAATGGACTGTCCAAGTAGCAGACACATCCCTTCTCTTTGTCTGGGAGGTGCAGGACTGCCCAACACAGTAGAATGTGATGCTTTTAGCTCTGTGTGCTGCCGTGATTTTTGTATTGGTTTCAGGAAGGGTGACTGCGAAGTGGTTGAGATAAAGGCTACTCATTATAACCCTAGCTGATTAGACTTTAGGACTATGCAAATTAAGTATGTAGAAATTAAAATGATGGTACAGGACAAAATCATATTCCCCTCTCTCCTATGTCAGAGAGAGAATTCCCTTGAGTTTACAGACTTCTCTAATGATGATTTCAGATGAAGTATTCAAGCCTGGTCTCCCCTGGCAGCAGCTTGCCAGCCCTCCTCTGCATACCTTATTCAGGAAGAATATGTCTAGTTCAGCAGTTATCACTTTGGCTTCTTCGGAAAGGTACTTGAGAGCAAAGAAGTTACAGCTAATTCTTTTGAACAAATTCTTTGAACTAATTCAATTGATGTAGATGCTGACTAATGGGGATTCAGTGCCTTGGACAGTTTCTAAGTAGCTAATTAAAAAGTATCAGTTAAGATAGTTAAGTCTTCTTAAAATGTATCATTTAAGATACATTTTTTCCCCCTAGTTTGTAACAATTGCTTCTTTATCACTGTTTGAATCCTCATGCCTTCTCATCCTCCCAAAACTGACTAAGGAGAATTTTCAAAGGAGCCTTTTCAAAAGAAAGGAAAGACAAGCAATCTCTGAGGAGGGATAAGGTGCAGAAAGTTTCTACCCTAAAAAGGAAAGTTTCAGAAACAAGCATTAAAAGCAGGATTATTATATCGGACATTGCTTTTCACTCTTATCAGGCTTTGCTCACAATAAACTCTTTATTCTCCGTGTTCCATGGCCAAGTGTTGGTGGTGCTCACTGCTGGGATAAAATAGTTGAGCATTCATCGGGAAGGTAGAGCCCTGTGCAGTTAACCCCTGAGTTAACCACCAGTGTTTCTGCACTGCTGGAGTGAGGGGAATGGAAAAGAGTTAGGTTTTATCAAGTATGCAGTTCCTCTTTCTTTCCTGCATTGTAGGTGATGTATAAATGGGACCAGATCTTCAATTCTTTCACCTTTTGCTTATATGAGCTTTAAAACTGCCTTGCTGCTTTTTTTTCAATAATAGTAGTTACCTGCTGATAGTTTAGGAAAGTCTTACAGCATGTAGTAACTGACAAAAGCCTAAGCAAGGCTAGGTCTCAGGGAATATAGCTGGAGTCTGAGTTCTCCATTTCTCTGCTCCCTGAAGGCGATGGCCAAAGCTGCAGTCTTGTTCTCTGGGAGCAATACTCTGACATCAAAGGGCAGGGAGGAGAGTGAGTAACTGTAACCCTTCCTGCAGAGAGGCCATGCTCCCTGTTCCAGTGAGGTACAGTTCTCAGACCATTGTCTTAGATGTTACATAGTGCTGGGATGTGACATCTGGATCGACCTCGGGGCAAGTTGTGGAACAGGCAGCAAAGATGCACACTGGGAACTGTACTGTACAGACTGGAAGTCAGCCAGCATCCTACCGAATGGTCAGGATTAGAGTTTTGTGTCATGCACAAAGAGAGTGTTTCCCTTGTGATGTTTGCTTTGGCATCACGTGAGGGCAAGGTGACTAGGTCTTCAGTCTGCCTGCCATGGTAGCCATCTCACTGCTGAAACTGCGCTGCCTCTGACCTGACCTGCTTAGCTGCCGTGAGCAGAGGGGATCCCACAGCATGTCTTTCAGCTGAAGGATGACAGAAGAGACAACTGAGCACAGCAGTGTCTCTTGTGGGTGGTACAGATGGGGACAAACTGTGCTTCCTGTGGTCAGCTGGTGGGCTGCTGTTCTCTCTGGGAGAACGGGTTCAGCCTCTGCTGCTGCTAATGGTTACAAGCAACTGATCTCTCAGTGGAAGTGCCATAAGTGAAGAGTCATTTTGCTATTGAAAGTACGAAAATATTCCATATGAAAAAGGGGTTTTTTTGTTTTGTTTTAATTGCTATTTATTTTTTTCACTGTGCCCTAAATATACATAGCACTGTCCAGCTGGCTGAACCACAGAGCAGAATGAAGTATCTGCCCCATCTATAAAGGCACAAACCTATAAAGTGCAGATGATGGACTGAAGTCTCAAATCTCTGCTCTGTTCACATATAGGAAGTTTTACCATTGGTTTCAGTGAGACCAGAACCAGGATTTTGGCTTATGTGAAAGAAGCATTAGCCAGATGAGGACAAGCACATGAGTCAGACATTCTGGGTTGATTCCTTCTGTTCCCACTGTTTGACTGATTTCTTCACTGTTCTCTACCTCAGTCTCCCCTACTTATCAGTGCATAACAGACTGAGGATGTCAGTTATTAAGTTAACTGAATTAATAAAACTCACCTTGTATCTACTACATTTTTTTGTAAGAGGCCTTTGAAACTTCACTAAAGGTGTGTTTTTGCTGGCATAAATCCTGCCTGTATCATAAGGATTAGCAGCTCTGTCCAGTTCTGCTCATTCCCAACAGTTCTGTTTACAAGAAGACAGCATCGTCATTAAATTATAGGCATTCGGGTATAAAGAAGCCACAGTCCCTGCTTTGAATAGGTGTCTGATTTTTCTAGAAAAGGGATGAAATGGAAGCAAGGAGCTTCCCATTCCCCCCACGGATGGTAGGTTGGTTTTGAGATGCCCAGATACAGATGCTGTGCAGACACAGCTCCAAATAACATGGGGCCACCACTGCAGGGATGTTACTGTGGTCAGTATGGTCACCATTGTGACCATCTAAGGACTTAAATGCATATGCACACAGCTTACTAGATAAAGCAAAGTGGGAGAAGCCACTCAGTGGATATAACTTGGCATTATTTTTGGATGATTCCAGCTCCTTTCTCAAATGCCATCTTTGTGGTTAGTGGATGGTTTGTCTGACTCTATAGCTGTGGTTAGAGTGCAATGCATAGGACAGCATAGTTTGTGTTAATAACAATAATTAATAAGAGGGTGGTACAGTAGTAATTGTCCATTGATTGAAGCACAGCATCTCTACTCTTAAGATAGAAGGGTTTGTTCTGGACTCTAGAGACTTTGTGTCACTTTTCAAAAGCTTGCTTTTTTCTTTTTTTTTTTAGCTTTATTATTTCAAAATCCTAAGGTCTCCTGCCAGGCTTAAATTATCTTTTTTTTATATTTATTTGGCTTCCCATTGAAACCATCCATTCATCCAGTTTCCATAAAACCCCTAATAACTGTTTTAAAGTTTTTGTTCTTGGCTCTTTCCAAACCTATAAATACTGGTTTGAAAACCCAAGCTGAATTCTGTACAAATAATCTTCTCTACCACCCCTTCTCCTCCGGTTATAAGTGGGGCCTTCAGTGTTTCCTTCCCAGCACTTGTTAGTCATCCATAGTCCACATGCCTCTTGTTTGGGGGGGGTGGGGAGGGGAAAGGTAGTTGTGGCTTATGAACAAATGGACAGAAGATGTCTCAGAGACATGATAGTTGCAATAACAAAGGAAAATAGCAGCAGGTAAATTAGCTGAACCACGATTGCACTCCAAGTGTGTAGTTTTTTCCTGCCTTTGTGTAATCCCTTATTTATCATATACATGCCACTGAGCAGGTTATGCTTGTCAACAGCTCTCAGCTTTTGTGAGGTAAACACAAACCAAGCTCAACCCTCCCCAGTGAGTGCTGCTAGTGCATGGGGAAAGCCCTAAGAGATGAGCTGCTTGCCCCACGAGATATTCCAGTGCATGAAATGTTTGGGTGTTCTGGTGAGAGGAGGAAGTGTAGCCGTGCCCTGGGGGTCCTGACCCACGCTGCTGTGTAGCTTGAGAGAACGCATGGAGAATGAAGTAGTAGAGAATTCCTAGTGGAATACCAGTGCCTTGAGGCAATGTCGTTGTTTAAAGATCTGGTTTTCAGATGAGAGCCCAGGCCCGTTATCTTTTTCCAGAGAGGAAGAATTGCCACTGATATCTAAGATGATATGTGCTTATTATGGGAAAGTGTTATTGTTCTTATCAAAAAGCAGACCCTTTTATGCAAAGCTAATCCCTAGGAAGCTTCTTGCTTTGCTTGTGCCAGTGGTGGTATGGAGGTAAATCAGGATGCAGAGTACTTAACTCCAAGCCTGTCAGAGAGGATGGGCTTCAGTCTCTTTGTCTTTTTGCATGTGTTGGCTTTTTGCCTTGTGTAGGTACTGACATGCTGGGTATGGAGGGCAGTGGAATTGCTTTGTCCCATATTTTGCAGGCACAGACTAGATTTATTGCAGCTAACCAGATGCAGCTCTTCACTTAACAAGTACTTCAGGTGAAGTGAATCCAGGATCAAATGTCTATGTCCTTACAGATGCTCAAACCAACCAGTGTCACAAGCAGGTAACCAGACCTAGAGTTATTAAACTCAACTGGAAAAAATCCATATGTCTTCAGAGGCTTTGGATCCTCACCAGAGATGAAGGCAAGTCTTCCAATATACTTATTCTATGTAGAGACACTGAGTGGGGCCTCTGGCCGACATCTGAAAAAACAGGTACTAAAATTAGGCCCCTAAAATACCAAGAGCAGTGAGTGGTTCCAACTGATACCAAGTTAGGAAAAAAGGCCTGAAATAAACAGATTCCTCAGTAACCAAGATCCTGTTTTTGAGACAAGTGTTCATTCTTACTAATCAAAACAACAAGAAACCCAAAAGAAAAAAGAATGAAAACATCAGATCAAATCCTGGCAACCCAATGATATTATCAGCCAAAGCATGTCTTACTAGAATGTTTTCCAAAATTCCTCAGGGAGTACCAGTGAGCCATGAAGAGGATATTGCTCTTTTCTGAAGTATTAGATTGTGTTTTTTTGGAACACACCACATTTATTCATGTGACAAATCTGTCCTTTTGTTGTGTATCTGCTCTGTGATTCTTTTGTCCCTTGTGAAGTTTCTTCCTTTTCCAGGCTTATGCTATGAGATGCTTTTTAAAAAAATATGTATTTTTCTTGTCATCTTTCTGGCTTTGTGATGGACATTATGATTATTTGTCTCATTTGGCAGGTAAAGTGAGGAAGCAATTAGAAGCAATAAATATCATGTTGAGGACAAGACTGATGTCCAGGGACCATCTTGCTTTGATAGGTTTGTGTACATATTGGTCAGTGAAATCCTGTTCCTGAGCTGAAATTGTTGGGAGTACTGAAATATGTATGTCAGAAAATATTAATAGGAATGACAGCAATCCTGAGAACATCTCTGATTTCTTTAGAAATAGTACTTGGATCTGGTTTTCAGTCCTCTTCTAAGTTTGTGGTGGTGCTCCTTTCTGTATATGATGAAAGTGGCCATGATATTCCATTTTATACTACCTTTATGTCTCCATTAGGATTATCTACTTTATCACTTCGGGATGAATGATTAAGCAATAAGGCATAGGCACCCTTACAAGGTGACTAGCTTTTTTTTTTTTAATTGTATACACAATTGTTACAGTGGTTAGAGCATCTGGTATGCATTTATTGTTGCACTTAAATTGCTATATTGTCCCAGTGCCCTACTTGTCAGTCAAGACCTCAGTGTATAGTTGCACAACCAGAAGACAGTTTCTAATCCAGGAGAACATGTACCTTCTTGACTCTACACAAAGGGAGAGAGGACTCACACCAGCCTGAATTGTGTAGTTCCCCAAAGTGAGTGTGTGCAACAGTGCGGGCTATTTTGGTCATCAACTAATTTTTTTGGTATGTATCTGTGGAGAACTTAGGAGAGTGAGTGTAATTCCTGGCTTAGTTCTCATGCTTTTAATGCAGGATGAGTAAGTAATATATCTAAGAATACGTACTTTGAAATCCATGTGTGAGGAAATATGTAGAAGGCACCCTGAAATATGCAGCAAAGAAAAAAAGGTGTATCCCTGGCTGTTCAGTACTGGAAATACAAAGTCTTCCCAGTTCTGCGCAATCTTATTTCTAACAAACTTTTTTTTTTGGTTCTTTGTTTCTATTCTGACCATGAGTTCTCCCGCTGGGTACCATACCACCAGACTAGACTGCCATGGCAGCTGTAGACACTGGGGGCAGATAAGACAGAACAAAAAAGACAGAGTTAAAGTACTCCCAGGGCAGAGGAACTGCTATACAATGCCAAGAGAGTCTGACCACCCTTATGAAAGGCAGCAGGATCTTCCTTTTTTGACAAGGCATCTGAACAAGGGCTGGGTTTCTCCCTGCATCTCAGTCCCTCATGCCACATGTCCTCTCCCTTTAACTAGAGAATTCACTGGTCCCTGTAACTGAAGAAAGGAAAGAAGCTGAAGCTTCCAGAAGCCCTACTGGCAACTTACTTTGTAGTCTAATTCAGAGAGAGGTTGTCAGAAACCAGGGAGTCTGGCATTGCTGCAAAACCCTAGATAGATCCTGACATAGAAAAAGGGCTTTTTGCAGCGCTCCACATAGTAGTGCCTTTTCCATTTTAGGTTCAAGTGCCTTCACTGTGGCAACAGTGACTTGTTCTGTCCAGTGTCAATTTATAATGAAATGTAGTTTTAAAAATACGTATCAGGTTTAAATGCAGCTGCAAATGTCAGCATATTACTCTGTGGTCTTGCAACAACAGTGTTCTAATAAAATCAGTCCTTCAGCTTCTGGAAGACAACACAGAAAATGTACTTCTCTGGTACTGTAAGTCATATTTTCCCTTTAAAGCTCTGTCAGAGTTCTTCAAAGTTTAGTGATAGCCAGGCAGAAACTATCTTAATCTTGAACTCTACCTAGAGAGGAATCCTGATGTTACCTGTATCTGGAGCTTCCTCCCTCCAATTCTAACAGAATGCTTTGATGATTGAAGAGTGGTTTTTATGTGTGTGTGTGGTAGGAAGTGTTAGATTCCTATCCTCCATCCCCATTCAAGAAGCATGCTGTGACTGTTTTAGTAAGAAGATATTTCCATTCCGAAGATCTCTACAGGCAACCAAGGCACTGTACACATAGTTCAGCTACCATGGAGGGCAGCACACTCTGGCTGTCTCCATGCTGGAAGTCTTTATGGTGCCTCCACTGCATTCACAGCACACACTTGTGGATACCACCTCTCCCACAGACCCTTCTGACATGCCTGGCAGCAGCACAGGAGCAGTAAACACAGTTGTGTCAGCCTGCAGTGGTTTGCTGCAGGCACCCCTGTGACTGCAGAGCCTGGGGTGTATTGGTCCTGCTCACAGCCACTGTAAGCTGTAGAGAAGAGGGGTATTGAAGATGACCAGATGAACAAGAGTGGTTCCTTTATGAACAGACTGGGGCCCTTTAGCCTGGGAAAGACACTTAATTTGGCAATATGATAGAATAATAGAATGGTT
>NW_010235358.1:0-4662 GCF_000690775.1 Eurypyga helias
CAGCCTGTACTTGTACATGTAGAATATGTTTCTGTATAAAGTTCCCAGGTATGGAAAGAATCAGACACAAGTGCATGAACACTTCCTCTCATTGATGCAGTTTATGATTAAATGCAGGAAACCAGTTTTTCTTATTTTCTCAGTGGAGGCCATAAATAAGAGTCCTGTACTTCAGTGAGGGAAGCTGTAAAGTTTCTTGTGAGAAAGATCTGAGGTATTTTGATACACATTACCTTTAAAACCTTCTATTTTTTAAAGGGAAAAATATTTATTGTTGCTGAATTCATCGTACCTGACAGGAATTTGTATGAACTTGCAGAAAACAATTTTTTCTTCTAGTTTATGCCCATAACGGAAACATTACACTGAAAGAGTTGAAGTAAATTTTGTAGCTAAACGTAATGGAGAAAGTAAATTCACACCTGATCTAATTCAAACAGCACTGCAATTATAAAATGTTTAAATATAGATGGTTTTGAAAGAACTGCATTGTCTAAACTACTGTTCATGTTGTCCTTGCATTGCAGCATTTTTTTATGATACAAGTGCTGTTCCTATCTCAAGTGGTGAGCAACTGTCTGTCTGATCACGAAGTCTTTCCTCAGCTGGCAGTCCCATTGCCAGGTCTACAAAACCAGTGTCACAAGGGGGAGGCAGGTGAAATTTCTGCTTCGCCACCTTTGTCACCCCAGTTTGAATGTCCATGTATTCATTTACAGCTATTCACTTGCATCTGAGCTGACTGGAACTGGGATTTATACCATGGGGACCCATAACACTGTAAACTTAAAATCAGAATGAAAAGAAAAAGAGGTTTATTTGTTTTCTGAAGTTGTATCATTGAACTGGGTTATGTCACAAATATGAGAATTAGAAACCTACTTTAAAAGGTGATAGTCCTGTAGACCAGGGGCCTCCAGAAATTGTGGCTTCAATGAAACACTGACATTGTAAGAACTGTGTCACATCTTACCAAAAGGACTGGCTGGATGCATCTCACCTAGGTCTGAGCTTGGATGTGATCATGGGATGGTTTGGACTGGAAAGGATCTTAAAGGTCATCTAGTTCTAACCCCCGTGCCATGTGCAGGGGCACTTTCCACTAGAACAGGGTGCTCAAAGCCCCATCCAACCTCGTCTTGCTATGTTCATGACATTTTGTTGGCCCATATTTTCCTTTGACTGGGCAAAATGAGACTTTTGGTTAATAAATCATGTTTTGTTGTATGTCTCAAAACCAAAGTGATGAATGGCTTCCAAAGATGAGTGCTTCTGAGACACAAGCTGAGTCTCATAACCTGAAAGGGCTTTCAGTCTTCCTTTGTAGTTGCAAACCAAGTAGGTGGAGATGGAGCTGCCAAGGGCAGGTGGAAGAGGAAAGATGTAACTTGAACATATGCAGCCTAGAAACAATATTTTTAAAAATCAAAACAGACACACAACTTTTAAAACCGTGGTTAAAGTAGAGAAAGGACTTTTACAAATTATATACAATGTTTTGCCAGCTGGAAGGGGAAAGAAAATAACTCTTGTATAATAGAAAAAAAAGATATATATTCTACACAGAGAAGGTATCTGAGGGGAGGAAGAAGAATCATACTGCTAAAAACAAAGCAGAGCTAAGAAGGGTTGCCTGTAAGGATGAAAAGAAAGATCCCAATCCTAAATGGGTATCCTGGTGTGTTCAGCATCTAATCTTTGCCTCCCACAGATTTTAAATGGGAACACACTGGATAGATCTGTCTCTTTGGGATTTCAGATTGTAAAGCAGCCCTGAGCCAGGGTGATACTATCTGATTTTCAGATTCCACTGCTGAAGAATGAGCAGAGGGCTTGTTAACACCACCTATGTTCCTGTGGCTCTGTTCTCACTGCTGTCTGAGCAGGGTGAGCATGTGGTGCAAAGCTGCAGCCCAGGGACTGATGTAGACACCAGTTTCTTTGAACTTTCAGGGAAGGTAAAAAGGGGACCTGAGTTTGGCTGACTGACACTAGCCTGCAGATTCTTAAGGAAAAGGTGCTTGTGAGATCGCACTCGGTGGATGTGCACACTTCCACGTGTACCTCCTTCTTCCTCCACTGGTTGGCTTTGTACAAATCTGACACTGCAAAGAGGCCAAGTTACCATAACTTGTCAATGAGTGCAGTAACGGAGAGGAAGAAGGAAAGGTTGCAGTCCCTCATTTACTGATGTCTCAAGCCCTTGTCTACCAAAAGATACGCACAGGAAGAAAATTGTAGCAGCACTGCTATAGAAGATGGAGCCCGTGGAGTCTCTGGACCCTGTTGGACACCAGAGCAGCCACTCCTGGATACAGCTCCACCAGAAACATTTCTGTGTTCCACCTCATGCAGATCAACCTGCTTTCCTCCTCTACAGAAAAGGAAGGGACCAGAACATGCTTTGGTTGTGTTGCATGCCAGCAGCTTGGCAGGGTCCAGGTGTTCCTGGAAGGCCTTTGTGGCACAAAAACCTTCTACTAAGGGACCAGTAAGGGACCACTGTAGCAGCACATTCATACTTGTACGCTGGCCAAATACGGTGAGTTTTATGTTCTCCACAGATTTCACTCATGCTGTCTAGCTGCTTTAAATAATTGATGTCAGCTTACTGGAATTACAGCATGTTTCCACATGATTTTTCCTTCTTTTTGGATATACCCTTTCCCCCATGTTTTCAAGTTTCTTCATTTTAATTCTTTCAAACTCAGAAATAAATAGACCTAGGGTTTCCATGGCAACTTTGACTCTAATCCTTATTTGCATTACAGTAAAATTATTCATTTGATGTTCATGAGGTCCTACTATCTAATGTCAGTATGAAGACCCTATTGGTCTGTTGAAGTCCAAGTCCTTGTCCAGATTGCTGGAGACAGTTAAGAATATGACACATATATATCTCTTGTTATTGTATTTCCAAGGGACAGAAATTACTGGATGAGTCAGGAATGAGATTGGTTCAATGTTCAAATAATTATAGCTAAAAGGTATATTTTGTACAGTTAGTGATCCTTTTTAATCACTGAGGAGGAAAAGAAAGTTATTTAGAAACAAAATTGCTGAGGAAGTCTCTGGAACAAAAACAGATACTTCTATCAGATAATTGGTTTTGTTGGTATATTAGGGTCCTCGGAATTTTATTGGAGCTAGTAACTGCCTAATTCAGTCTCATATAACAGTCTCATATAAGTCTCATATAACAATCATATATTATAGGTCTCATATAACAGCCATACATTATATGTCTCATATAATGGCCATATATATATACATACTCATAAATTCAGTCTCATATAGCAGTCATATATAAATACACATACACTCCGTCTCATATAGCAGTCAGCATGTGCCAGTTCGAGAGTCTGAGATTAAAAACTCTTTTTTTTTTTTTTCCCTCTAAGCATGCAGTCTTCTCATTTAGCTGCACATCCAGCCAACACATCCATAATTGTCTGCATTACAAAAGTATGGACTGGCTGAGCTGAAAAATATCTGTCTTTGGAGACAAACCTCTAAGCCTATAGTCAGACACTTCAGAAGAGATCTCCTTTTCAAAATGCTTGCTGCATTTTAGTAGCCAAGTTGATGCTATTTGCTTCATTTGAGCTGATAGGTATTTAGTGCTTTAGAAAATTAAAACATTTATTCAAGTGCCTAACAGGGAATAAATGGCATGATTTTAGACAACCACTTTTAGAATCTTGTATCTTGGTTTGAATCTTATTCTGAATATAGGAGGGAATATTAAAATGAACTTGTATTCTGTGAGGAACATGACTTTTTAATGAGGACTTTAAATTCAGGAACTACCTATGTCTTTCTGAAAACAAAAATACTTACATATTTATGAAAAGAACTACCTTACTATATATCCTACAGGCACACAAACTCTTATGCCTTGGAGAGCATTTTTGGCTGTAGAGATGCAATGGGATCATAGCAAAGTGCAGTTGCCTAAAAATCATGTAGCCATTTCTTGCAATGACTTTCTTACTGGTTGGTTGGGGTGTGTGTGTGTGAAGACAGTGGCAGCCACCAAGGGGTCCCACAATGGCAAACTGTTTTGCTTGGCAGTTGGGGTTGTATTCCTGACACTCACCTACGGTCTCAGTCTGATGAAATGCTATGGCAGCCTGTGTGTTCAGTTTGCCAGAAAGGCGGGCAGGCTAGCCTGGCTGTCAATCCCACAGCACTAACCCCCTGGACATAAGTATCAATTCCAGTTCCAAGAGTGGATTTTAACCTGTTCAGTGTTCACCTATTTTAATAGGTTATCATGAAAATGATGGCTGATAAATACACCACAAACAAAGCAGATGGTGCTGGAGGGTGTTTGAAAGGTGGGATGATCACATCTACAGTCATTTTAGTGCTCTAAAGTGTTCAGAGACGTTACCACATGACACTTTCTGCAGTGTGTCTAGGAATCTATAGTTTTGCCAGCCTTAGTGGTTGGTAGTGAATCATGGCTGCTGAGGAAGGCTGAGGAGTGGATGGTTTCGTTCTTGCCGGTTTGGTTAGCTGCCACAGATGCTCCACTCTGAACGCAGCCATGAGGCCTCTAACAAGTCTGTTGGCTTTCTCCATTCCTTGGGCTCATCCATTTGATGTAAAAATAACAATAAATCTTCCTTCCCTGGCTAAATTCAGAAAAAAGCTTTA
>NW_010235358.1:4690-27775 GCF_000690775.1 Eurypyga helias
ATTGCTAGTGATGCTGCAAAAAGACTGCCAGCAGTGGATCTAATAGCACATCCCAGCAAGCTAGAGATCCTAAAGAGCCAGATGCAAATTGACGGGATAGCATTCAGGTGGCAAGCAAGCAATATTGGTTTGGGGCTTGTCATGATGGTTGTAATTTATATCATGTCTGTACAACTGCTCTCAACTTTCTAGACAGATCTGAAAATAAAACCCTCACAGGGAAAGGTACTGCTAGGTGCAGTAAAAGGGAGAGGAGTGGGCTCTGGGGAAGGAAGAGAAGTCAAATGCTACAGCATTTTAATTAAGTTTCCCTGTTATGTAAGTACTAAACAGAATGACAATGTACCTTATTTTTGCAATATTTATCACTTTACTTTCTGGTACCAGAGCATGGTGGGTTTATCTTGCTTGGCTGCCAGCTGCCCACCCAGCTGCTCACTCACTCCCACTCCCACTCCTTAATAGGACAGGACTGGGGGAACTAAGATGCAAAAGCTCATGAGTCAAGAAAAAGGCAGGGAGATCAGTTACCAGTCTGCGTGGAGCCTGCAGGAACTGGCTGTCCCTGGCATGGGGCACCTCCTGACCTCCTCCCACAGAGGCCACCAGTGTACCCCCCGCTGCCAAAACCTTGTCACCATCCCCCAGTACACAGGGTCATTAACCTATTCCATTTTAAGGAATAGTTTTTGGCTTTGTTTGCATAAGACTCTCTTACATGTCAATAACTCTCATTTTCATGTGCAATTAAAAATCCCACCCACCCTCCCCCTCCAGTGTATCACACGTTTAGGTAATTCTGCCAGCTGCATTTTTCTGGAGGGCTGGACTCGTACACATTTTTCTTTTAATATGTATGCCATGTGGTACACTGGTTTAATAACAAGTGTTTATATGCCAGTGCTGAAAACAAGGAGATTATCAGAAGTGTGGCCAGATAAAAGCTGATTTCTCTGCATCTAACCAGTTTCTAATGCTACATGATATCTTCAGTCTGGACCTCTGAGACTTTATCTTGGTCAAATGAAGTGTGTTGTACAAGCTGACACACGACGGACCAAATTGTAGTGCATATATGTCTGGAAAGATCATAGAGGAGATGAGGAAAGTGATTCTATAGACTTCTCCATCTTATCTGCTATAGCAGATGAGCTTTCAGGGTCTTCATTGTTTAGTCAGCAGCTTTCATCCCATCAGCAGTATGGGCCCCATTTTCTGCTCCTGCTCATTTGGATCTGTACACTTCTACAATAGAAGTAAAAGGCAGATTTACACCAGTTACAGAGCACTTGGACAAGTTCTTCACAGATCAGCAACCAAAAGCCTATAAAACTATAGACCCCAGGTGTATCCCAAGGCATATCTTGGCTACCCAACGGAAGTTTTACCCCACTGACATAGTGCAATGGTCAGAGTAATAAATCTGTGTTAACAGGAAACCTTTTCATAGCAGAGTTGTCAGCACTGTCACTTCAGTTGCCTGTAATGACAGAACTATGTAGTGTCTGACCAACCCTATTTTAATTTCATTTGAAAAGTCATTATTCTCTTTTTTTTATTCTCAGTCTTTTTTTTACTGTTCTCTCTCATAACCATTACAGCTTGGCTAGTAGTATAAATTATCACTTGATCAAATCTTCAAGTTACAAAGCCTGTTTTGCCTAGAACACTTCTACCTTAATAGAAGGTGTTCTTTTCTTGTATCACGGTTCTTGTATGTGTGTACGTGTCAGACAAGTAATCACCTAGAAAACTTCAGAAGCCTGTAAAGTGTCTCATTTTTTTTCTCCCCCAAATAAACAACTGTAGGGGTCAAAACTGGTTTCAGACTGCTCCTTTCTCACCTACACGTACTTAATATGGTCCAACAAGACTCCCATAGGATGTCTCAGTATTACCTTTCTTTGTATTGTCACTTCAATTAGCAGATGTTTAAAGTCAAATACCCTTTTTCCTAATACAGGTGAAGTTTCAGAAGCAGTATATAGCATTTGCTGTCACTATTGGTGCTTCTTCGGGTGCAGTTCCCACAGGAGTCTGCCAGCCCAAGAAGGGTGACTCATTTTTAAAGCGAGGGTGCACAGTGCTTGCACTACCAGGGCTGCAGCCTTCAGGGAGGAGTTGCCACTGAGATGCCAAGACTTACAACTTTCCAGCTTCTAGGTTATAACTTTCTTGGACAACTAGTTTTCTGCCACTGCTCCCAAGTCTTTCACATATTAGCCTACGTATTTCCTGAATTTCAGTGTTGCTTCCACAACAGTTCAAAGTTAATCTATCTTGAAATGTGAGCAAGAGTATGATTAATCCTTTCAATGATTTCGCTGCACTATAATGAAAACTGCTCATTAGTTCAATATTTGCAGATGAGGAAACACTTAACACAAGCAAATGCTTTTGACTTAAACATTGCACAGATAACATTTAATGTGCTTTTGCTTCCTTTGCAGAAGATAAACAGGCAAAAAAAAATCCTTTAACAAACATTGGCGTGTTCTGACTTCATTAATATATCCTCAAGTGCATTTTTAAAGGGTTTAACTGACAGAAATACCTGTAACTTTTCTCCTGTGCTTTCATATTTGACACTGTGCCTCACTCTAACAGTAAATAATTACATGCCACAGCATCCAAGCTAAATACACAAAATTTGAAGTATGAGATCTGGGAATAGTTAGTCCATTTTCCCTAGCTTGTATCCACGCTCTTCTTCTGCCTTTACAAACATACTGCCCAAGGGACTAAGAATAAAATAAGTCACCTACTCACAGACGTAGAACTCAGAAAAATCCTTCAGAATCTGGGAATTTCATTTTGTTAGTGCTTTTAATGATTTACCTTATTGCAACAGCATGCACTATCTCATAAATAAGATGTTAAAACGAAGTGCGCCTTTTAAACATCTTTATTTTTCCCTGCACCCTCATATTAGTTGACAGTGATTGATAGATAACCTTTCCATAGAAGAGCTTGGGACTACTGATATCCCCGATGCCCGTTGTTAGGACATTTCTTGTGTCACTGGCTGACAGAGGCATGGTCTTGGGCAGCAGACGAACAAACAAGACCACAGTGCTCTAAGGTGCCCTGCAAAAGCCTGATTGTCTTCCACGCGCCTCATTGCTTCTTCCCCAGGTGACTATCTGTACTCTTCCATCCTGGCCATCTCAGTGCAGCAAGGAGGTTAGTCTTCCATTCACAGCAGCTCTCAAAGCCTCTTGGGAGCTTTAGCTAAATTTTTCCAAGGTATCACAGATTCAGGTTTCACTAAGTTTCTCCTTTCTAGTCAGAGGTTGGGGGTTGCTTTCTGACCTCCAAAGAGATTCAGGTATGGACATGCCTACATCCCACCAGGAAATAACACTGAGACATCAGTGTGAGCATAATACTTTTCCATACTTTTAGGCAGTCTGTTTCAGTGTAAATCCTATTTTAAAATGTTTTAATGGCCACTGGGTACTCATACGCGCCTTGTGACAGAGGTAGTCTTTAACGCCACATTTCTTTCACACCTCGATGAACTGTTAATTATTCCTTGCAGTTCAGAGGACAGAGTTCACAAGATCATCCGGCAAAGTGTTTCTGAGACAAGGCACATGTCATGGGGTTATGGACCGTCTGTGCTAATGAACGGCTGAGTGGCTTCTGGGTTTCCCTTCAAGAGTTCAAATTATATATCCTTGGCTGAAATGGGAATCAGAGGATTTCTTCCACTAGGGGAGAGAGTACAGCATGTTTTAGTTTTCACATCTTAATGCACATTTATACAGCTTCACAGGCACACGAGTGACAGAAAGAACCAAAGCAAGGGAGGCTGGTTTTAACATAAAGTACAAAACCCCTTAATTGACTGCTCCTTAAATATATGGCTTTTAGGGCTTTTGAAGAAAACAAGCTTGATCACAGGTGAGACTTTTCCAAGTTCTCATTAAACAAAGTAAGATTTCTTTAAGTCCAGTGCTAAGGTGAGTGGGGAAGCATTAAACATTACGAGAATAGTCAGGCTTCCTTCAGTTTTATTGTGACTCAACCTACTTTTTTGCATAATAGAAAAGTGTAAAGTAGTTAGAGGAGTACATAAACGTTTAATGGTGCCATGGTCTACAATTTAAAGCTTGACCTATTCTTGGTTTTCATTCTGGAGTCGCAACACTCTGGTGAAAATGGCAACATAAAATCTCCTAAAAGGCTAATTTTCACAGTATGTTAAAATGCTTACACAAGTGAAAAGCTTATTGATTCTCATGACTGCCCCTTCCACAGTAACTGCTGCTGTTTAAGGTTTTGATGAATTGCAAAGCTTTTCCTTTGTTTTCCTTAATGGTCTCTAGAAAAGGTGGAGCAATAAAACAATTCATCAGCTGCATCTGTGAGAGAAAAGGAACCATGGACAGTTTGTCATGTTGAAAGATGTTAAGTGGCAAGGAAAATAGGTGCTTAAATTTAGATGATAAGCTTATTTATACTTAGACCCATCATTTATTATTGTATCTGTAAGTCATCTGCCACCCTGGAGTTTATATTCTGATTTGCCTTTAGGCTGGTATTTTTCATCCTGTTCAGTTTCCAGAGTTTCCTTTCTATCAGAAACCCTTGTCATTTGATGGGACAGGGGAAGGGTGCCAATATACTCGTTGATAAAACTGGAAATATGCTGTCAAATAACAGCCAACTTTTAGGAATATTGTATGTCTGTTGGTTTGAGGTTTTCCCTGCTATATAGACTATCACCTGGACCACAGGTGGGAAAACACTGCTCTAGGGACACCAAGTTACATATTTTAATAGAAATAAGAATGATGTTAAACTAAAAGAGGAAACAATGGACAAAAAAAGGAGATAAATTGTTTTACTGCTGCATTTCTCTTTCCTTTCTGGTTGCAGTAAAGTATCAGGTTGAGATAGGGTGCTGGTTCATGACCAAAGCCAAACCCGGGCTGGAAGAAATGCTAAAACTAGGAGTTGTGAAATACTGTAAAAAGTAATTGGCAGTACTATGTACCAGAGTAAAAGCATGTTGTTAAAATTAATCTCCATCTTCAAACATATTTTATCTGAATTTCTGATTTTCAGGTACAGGGAAGTAAAGTATCAGGTTGAGATAGGGTGCTGGTTCATGACCAAAGCCAAACCCGGGCTGGAAGAAATGCTAAAACTAGGAGTTGTGAAATACTGTAAAAAGTAATTGGCAGTACTATGTACCAGAGTAAAAGCATGTTGTTAAAATTAATCTCCATCTTCAAACATATTTTATCTGAATTTCTGATTTTCAGGTACAGGGAAAGAAGCTTTCCTACTTTAGGGACTAGGACCACTATTTTTTAAAAAAAAAAAGATAATCTTTCTGAGAAAACTTCAAAACATGTTATACTGCATATCTGTATTTTGCAGGCATCTGAAACTTTCTCATTACATTTTAACATACAGAGTAACTGTAAAAATTTACCCATTTCATATACAAATGAAAGAGTTAAGAGGCTGAATCCATCACTGTCCACGTCTGTTGATTCCTTTAATTCCTTTTAGACTTGTGTAGAAATATCTCTGCTACTATAGATTTTTTTTTTTTCCTTGTGACCTGTCTTCAAAGTTAGACCAGGCTGTATCAATATCTTCCATAAGGCTTATTTTCTCAGATCGCGGTTTTTTTCTTAGAAAATAATAAAATTCACAGGGCAGATGTCCCTGCAACAACACAAAGAACAATTTTTTTTTTGCACCATGTCTTCATCCAAACCTAATTTGAGTAAAATTCCAATAAGTGGAAGGCCTATGGATGATAGAATGACTTTTATTTTTGTATGCAAGTAGCTAAACAGGATGGCAGTGCTCAGTTATCCCTTCCACCAACCGCTTATTAACAGTGGAACTGGGTATCTTTATGTACCTGTGTCAGTTGATATGATACAGGGGGCTGGCAGGGCTCCAATAAGAAATTGTTAATTGCTTGGAGGAACCTAGGAACAGAAGGTTATGTCTACATGGAGGCATAGGAGGCAGCAGTCTGGGTAGTACAACTGCTGCCCTGGGAGGCTGGTGTTTCCACAGACACTGAAATGATATTAAGGCTTGGCTGGGCATGGCTGGACAGGGCTGCAATGAACCAGGACAAGCCCAGGAAGGAGAGGGAAGGAGGTGGAGGGTGTAGATGGCTCATCCTCTTAATTTCTCTTCTTCTGGGCCCATCCCAGCAAAGTGAGTGCCAAGGAACACTCTGAAAAATGAAAGTATGAAAATATTCCTTTTCAAAGTATTAGTATTGTATGATTTACTGACTATCAGCTTTGGAAATTTTGATGGACTTTTTCCATCAATCTTTACACTTTTTGAGGAACAAGAGATGAGGGGAAATCACAAAGGTGGAAATATTCTATGTATGTCTCTTAAGAACATACTTTTTATTATAACCAGTTTCTGTCATGAACTACCCAGCAGATCATAAAAGTGTCATGCAAAAAAACCCTTTCACATCTATTAATTTAATTCAAATTCAATTTGCAAGGGAGGTTTTTAAATTCTGGAGGCTATGGTCTCACCCAGAAAAATTTGCTGTACATATTTCTTTTCAAGTGCAAATATAGTACTGTGATCAACACTACAGTCTTCCTGCAATAAAGAGTCAGCATTCCCCAGGAATTAAATTGAAAGTGAAAAGGCATTTCAGGCAAAAGGAAGCAAGAGAATAAATATCTTAATTGGTTTTCTCTTGCTAGTTTTTTTTATGAACAGGGAAAATAAAATTATTAAGAAACTCAGATATTGTCATTTACTATTAAAGTCAGAAAGCAAAGAAATATTATATAGATGGTTTATTGGAAAACTCATTGTTGATACCATTTAGTGAATTGATGAAACCACAGAGTATACAGTGAGTATATCAAAACCAATCCCTTTTTCTTTTTTTAAATTCCCAGTCCAAGTAATTTCCACAAATTTTGAGGTTTATTAAAAAGAGGGTTTAAATTACAGGGTAGGTTTTACTTTTCCTTAAGTACCTCTTTAACCCAGATACAGAAAACAAATGGCCAGCTTCTACCTTCCCTATTCTGAACTAGTAGTTACGTTTGTTCATCAGAGCCCTTCTCTGCACAGTCCTTTCTCTGTTTCTCTGACAGGACTGTCATTGGCCAAGAAGAAACTTTCAGTAGGGTGAGCCTTCCATTCACCTGTTGAGACAGCATGAGGCTGTCCTGCTGCAGAAGGAAAACATGGTATATCTGCCAGGTAGAAGATTCAAGGCCTTTCTGTGTCAGGTTGAAGTGACAAATTGGGATTATTGTACCTCCCTTAATATTCAATATCAGTTTATTTCTATCTTCTTAAAGTATTTTTATTTCAAAGGACACATGTGAAATGAAGGATTTGATGAAAGTCCTAAATGATTCATACAGAACAACACAATTCAGGGCTTTGGGATTGCATTTACATTTTATGAAATTCTTAAAAAACAACTAGTAATAGTCAGATGTAGCAATACTTGCAGGGAGGTATTTAGTACTTGGTACTTGCAGGGCGAAGAAAGAAAGGACAGAAGAACAACAGGAAAGGTGCATAAAAGTATTTCTGTTCTCAAAATCAGACCTCTTTTTGGTGTTTCAAGGTGGATACCCAGAAATTAGTAATTCAAAAAAATGTTCGTTTTCTGAAAATCAAAGCTACAAAAATTTCAGCCTATATACATGCGTGTGCCTTTTAAGAACACACAAAAGTCCTGCTCTCTCTGAACTCAGTGGCATTAGTCCATCTTCCACGTCTGAAACCAGGATTTTGCTCATGAAGCTATTCACAGTTTACACTGAAGACTGTTTAGATAACAACTAGTTGTTTCTCTTTACTGAATGTTTCCTGGAAGGGAGCAGTAATTTACTTTTATTTTGTTTGTCTGCTAGAATGGCACACTTGCCTCTTTTGTTCAGGGGAAGGGGTGACTTTGGTTCAGGGTGAAGGGAGGACTGCTAGGTGGGACTGGCAAGGAAAGGGATTTTGCCTGTTTTGAAGGTTAAAAATGAGGTAAAAAGAGGAACACAATTCATCACCACTTACTGTAATGATGGAGGGCCTGGGTCTCATGTTTTGCCTTGACGATTTCAGTGGAGGATACCTCAGGGAATATCAGATACGTCTAAAAGTATATGGACAACTTATTTTACGTGGAAAACTGAGCTGTTCTACAACAGGTAGTTGACAGTGTATCTGGATACCTTATGTGCAATTTACATGATTTGGCAAAAGCCTTGTGACAGACATAATCATGAGTGTCATTTTAACCCTTCTGGTCCTTCTGGCTCAGGGGAATTCCTTTATTTTTTCTTTCTTTGGTTGACGTGACCTCATTCCATTTTTTGTATCCTTTTTCCTTGGAAAAAATATAGTTTTATCTGACACTGAACCTTTTGTCTGTAACTTTTTCCCTGAAGGAATCAGTAATGGCTCTACATTGCTCTTCACACAGGTAGGATTTTGCATGCACATGCCATTTGTGACTACCTTATAGGAATGCGATAGGACAACAATTAAATTTTAATCCGATCCCTGTATTAATACAGCCTGTGCTAATACAATAGCTGTTTCTTTGCTGGGTTTTTGGGGGTTTTTTTTTGGTTGGTTGGTTTGTTTTGTTTTGTTTCCAAATTATGATTATATGTAAAAAGCTTTGCTAGAAAAGAGAAGCTTTTAAACACCTCAGAAAAACCAGGGCTCTACTTCTCTAACTCCACAAACCCAGCACACTGTCTTTGAGAAAACTCATGCACCAATAACTCAGCTTTGCTCTTTTTATGTGTCTCTGCTCACACACAAGCAGTCTGACCTGGTCAGGATGATCAGCCATACAGTATAATGAAAAAAATCTAATATGGTAGTGGCCACAGCCCATGAACAGCCCCGAAGCTCAGAGTATTTTATGAACCTTCTTCATCACTTAATTCAGCAGAAGTTACTGAAAGTCTGGGAGAAGGTGATGAAATTTAATAATGATAATTTCTATCAGATAATCTCTATCTGTGGACTGCAGATTGTTTCTTCACCTTCAGTCATAAGATCACTCAGTGAATAAAGAGTGAAAAATTAATCTTTGGGACTTCAGATTCATGAAGAAATTCATCCATGAGATACTTACTAGTGCATAGTTTATTTCTCAGTGATTTAGCAAGTGTGGAGTCAATCTGTACACCTAGCCACATTTAAAAACCCACAATTCATCAGTTTAGTTTCTGGTTTTACTGCAGTTGCACTAGTCAAAGATATTTTCCATTTTCATGATATTTCCTCTAACAGGATTACTTCTGAAATAATAATAATACTCTACTGATCTTTAAAATTGGTAAGATCATCTCTCCTAACAGGCAATATCTGTCTGCTTTCTTGAAACCCAGCAGTGAAAAAGAAATCTGCCTGGGGGCATGAGTCCCAAGCAGGGTCTGGTTTTGTAAGCCTGTGAAGCCCATGGACTCAAGCAGTGTTCCCTAGGGCAAGTTGTTTTCTTGTGTTAAAACAACACTCCAGCCAAGCTGGTTTGCTCTTCAACAACTTTGCTGTCTTTCAGATGGATTCCGTAGCTGTCTGAACGTAGCAGCGAGGTCTTCTTTGGATATATGGGAACTGGAATTCATATTTGTTCAGGACATACTGACAAAACATTGTTTCTACATAAAAAGCTCACTTGTAGAAGGACTTGGAAATCTTCTTGTACTTAACCTGGGAATAGGGTCCAGTTGTCTGTCTAGAAAAACACACCTAAGATTATCTGTCAAGGTCTTGTACAAAACACAAGCTGTTAAAGCGCTGGTCAAAGGTTTTCCTACTGACTGAGACTGGTATCTGCTATGATGGGGAGAGGTATGAGGGTGGGAAATAGAGAGCGATCCAGATTCTTTCAAACAGTGTCTTCAGGACTTCAGTACTAGAGGATGTATTCAAGCCGCTGGTCTTAATATTCAGCAGTGTATATTCTCCATTTTGGCCCCTGCATGGTCCTGTGAGAATGACTTTCTGCAGTTTAATTAGACACTTTAGGGAGTGTGTGCATGGGGGAAAATATTTTTATGTGTTTTAAAGCTGTGCCAGATGATTTCTGGGGTTTTTTGGTTGGTTGGTTGCTTGCTTGCTTTTGTTTGCTTTTTTTCTGTGAGAAATAGTTCATAAGCTTTTGCTTTTTTATCTTGTCCAAGTCATTCACAGAGATATATACACACAGCTATTACAGCCTCCTCCTCCATATACTATTTCAGATGGAAGAGTAATTTTTGGGTTTTGAGGAGTTTTTTGGCCTGTCATCATATCTGACTGCTTTAGCAAAACCTTTCACTCTAGTAAATCTTGCCCAGGGAAGGAGTGTTATCCACCCCTTGTGAAATGGGAACACCACTTTTACTATACCAGGTTATAGCTAGGAGGATGTAAATTACACACGGTTTTGAACATGTCAGTGGCTTTGGAGGCAGACAGGGATGTAATTTCTACCTTTTTCCCCTCAATTCCTTTTTCCCCTCAATTCCTTTTTCCTTACTGTTCTATTTTGGTTTTGACTCCCGCTGACTATCAAGCTGATGTTTTCATAGAGCTGACCACAGTAATCCCCCCTCCTCTCTGCCTCTGGAGTTCTAATTGCTCATTTAGAGTTTATAATTATGCAAATGAAGTTATTTTTCTCAGGTACATCACATTTATCAATATAGTATTTTACTAACTATGTTATTGCTCACCAATGAAGTCCTGCTTTAATTCTTCACAACCAGCTTTAATTTTTATTATCCTGCTGTGCTAGTTTTGTCTGGGGTAGAGTTAATTTTCTTCACAGTAGCTAGTTTGGGGCTGTGTTTTGGATTTGTGCTGAGAACAGTGTTGGTAACACAGGGATGTTTTCGTTACTGCTGAGCAGGGCTTACACAGAGTCAAGGTCTTTTCTGCCCCTCACACCACCCCACCAATGAGTGGGATGGGGGTGCAGGAGAAGTTGGGAGGGGACACAGCTGAGACAGCTGACCCCAACTGACCGTATGATGTCATGCACAGCAATAAACTAGGGAGAAAGTTGGTGTGGAGGCCACTGCTTTGGGCCTGGCTGGGCATCAGCTGGCTGGTGGAGACCAGTTGTTCTAATTTGTATCACTTGTTTTTCCTGGGTTTTATTTTCTCTCTATTATTTTGCTTTTCCTTACATTTTGCTGTTGTTTTTGCTATTATTTTATTTCCATTGCTAAACTATTCTTATCTCAACCCATAAGTTTTCTCACTTTTACTCTTCCAGTTCTCTTCCCCTCATCCTAGGAAGGAAGTGGGCAAGCAGCTGTGTGGTGCTTAGGTACCAGCTAGGATTAAACCATGCCACCTGCCTAATTTTATAATATCAGCAAACATTTATCAATTTTCTAGCTGCCCATGCTTTCAGATCTCTCAGGATGATATTGCAAAATGCTGATCTTACTGCATATCACTACAGCATCCCACCAGTGACCTTGACCACTAGTCCTACCCTTCTTTCTCTAGCTTCTAATCAGTCATTAATCAATTAATCAAATCAATATCAATATCAAATTAGCTTTTTAAGAGCCTTTGATGAGAAACCTTGCCAGAAGTTCTTTAAAAATACAAAGTTGTATCTTGACAAAATTATACCTCTCTCACAGTCACTGGTTTCTCTCAAGAAATTTGTGCAGCATGACTGTCACACCGGTCTTCAAAAAGGGCAAGAAGGAAGACCTGAGAAACTGCAGGCCAGTCAGCCTCACATCCATCCCTGGACACCTGATGGAACAGCTCATAATGGATGTCATCTCTAGGCATGTAAAGGAAGAGAAGCTTATCGGGAGAAATCAGCATGAATTCACCAAGGCGAAATCATATTTCACCAATCATAGTCTTCTATCTCATTTATCATCGTAACTAATATATGAGTGATAAAGGTGTACATGAAGGTGACATGAAAGTTTTATATGAGTAAGTTTAGGGCAGCATGTTACCAAAAGTAGAAAACTGCAAGTAGACCTTGTCAAATGAATGCCTGTAAAGCCTCTACTACCATGACATTATATATTCAGGATATGTCCAGCTTCACAGTAAAACAGGAAATATTGTGCAATTTAAGAGTATTTTACTGATATTTCTCATTTGTTGTCTGGCTTACTTACCATGACTTCAAATGTACAAAGTCCAAGAAGGAGAGAACAAACAATTTTTAGAATTATCTTCTATAAAACAATAGAAATTCATTTTCCAAAGTCTTCACTGATCTAGGACCTGGAAAACCTAGAAGCAAGGTATTGCATATATAATTAGAAATACAGGAACCTTCCTTTATTGCTCCTACCTCTAGGCTAGCCAGAAGAGTACATGTTATGGAAATTTCAGATGGCAATTGAAAGAGGACAGAATACTTTCTGTCCTAAAAGCAAGACTGTGAACTTTTAAAAACTGTTGAAGATCTTTTCTATAA
Organism: Eurypyga helias; assembly: GCF_000690775.1. Taxonomy (NCBI): domain Eukaryota; kingdom Metazoa; phylum Chordata; class Aves; order Eurypygiformes; family Eurypygidae; genus Eurypyga; species Eurypyga helias. Next base: position 17,124 of record NW_010235358.1, read on the forward strand.
AAGGTATTCCCTGTACTTTGTTTAGCTATCTCCTCTGACTTCACATATTTTAAACTGAAATGGTTAAGTCAGCTTTTTATTTTCCAGTTTCTTCAGGTTTTTCACAGTTTTTAATCTGTGCTATTGCTACAAGGAAAGAAGAACAGTTTAATCAGGTTTTGTTTGTTTTGATTTTCAGAACAACAGAAAGAAATACCCAGAACATTTTATGAGAAAGAAATAAATAAGGAAAATGTTAGCCCTCTACATAAATTCATGTCTATATACATATACACAGGTGCACCAGACTCAATGCAATTAAAAACTAAAACAAGTAATTTTTGTTTTGTTTCCCCTTCAGGTATGGAATTGGAAAGTTTGTTCCAATCATTCTCAGGTCAGCTCTTTGCAGGGGTGGCTGCTCAAAAGCCCTTGGGGGCAAGGGCTATTGCTCCTTTCCCACCCCCAGCCTCCCCCCACTGTGTCAAGACAGCCTGGGCAGGCAGGGGAGAGCTGAGACAGAAGCATGGACAACCAAGGGACACATCCAAGAAGAGAAGTATCTTGAGTGCAAACCTGCCATGCACCTGTGAGATCAGGTTCTTGCCCTCCAGAACTCAGCCTACCCTGGAAAACTGCTATAACAGAGTCCTGACTGTGGTATATTTAAGAAGTTTCTGGCACCTTTTTTTGGCTTGACTATTAAGTCAGTTGGATCACATGCATAACCTCAGTAATTTAGCATGTATCTATTTATGTTGCTAGTTCTGCATGTCCTCACCTCTGCAGCAACTGCTTTTACTGCGCATTGCTTGTCAAAAGCACCATCACATACATGCTTCTGCTTCAGAAATTAAAGTGGGTTGATTTTCAGTAAGGACTTGAGATATCTGGGTTTCCAACACAGGAGATATTTCATATACTAAAACAAGAAAAAACGTAGAGGTGACTGACAGAAAGTCTAGCTGACAAAATACGAGAGGGATGATACGGAAAAAACCCAAATGTACCTACAACCAGCAGTACGCGAATCCCAGGTTTCATCAGGGAATTTTATCAAAAAAACCCTTGAGACCCCCATGGAGGCAATGGAAGGACTCCTATAGACTTCTGTGGGGTTTTGGTCAGATTTAAACCCTTAAATTCTCAGTATCCTGTCAGCTCTCCTGTCACTTCAAAATGTACGAAAAAAATCTATCACCATGAGAGTGGAACATACTTCAAAAGAAGTATGTGCAAAACCCCATAGGAAAAAGTGTGTTATAAATGTGAATGTTCAATTTGATTTACTCCTCTCTTTGATAGTAGAAATATACTGTAGCTGAAAACAGCCGTTAGCATACTCAAATATGGAAAAAAACACCCTTAGTTGTCTCCTTGTCCTTGGGCTGCTAGTATATATCGCATCAAGGATTTCTGCTAGTCATGCAGGCAGGGATTCACTATCCTCTTTGTGCATAAAATAGAGAATAAAAAGCCATTGCGTTGGTTTGCTTTTCTTTCTCCTAAAGAAAAAGGGCTTAATTTAGAAGGTCAAGCATCTACTAGATTGTAAGGAAAAGCTGTAATAGATAAATTTTGGAGGCCAGCTTCCTCTATTTCAGAGACTTTACTAAATATGGAAGATTTCCTAGTTCATTTGCATTGTTTTGACATGTTCTCATGGCTTTTAATAAGGGCCATGACATTCCTCTCTAGCCGTGCAGAGGAAGGTGTAAGGCACATAGCAGGTTACACACGAAACAGAATGTGTGGAGATAGAAAGTATGACTAAAGAGATTCTTACCATCACATAAACAAAAAGAAAACCTTACCAGAAAGTCAGTAAAACAAGGAAAATACTTTTGAATGAAGGTATCGCAGAAAGCTATTGGAAAGGACATCTGTCTTTTTTGGAAAGGTTATCCTGTAAGGAGAGATTAAAGGCACGTGTGGATTTAAACCATCAAGATGAATGATGGGAGGGAATATGTATGCTGTTTATGGATCCATGAGGGAGGGAAAAGAACTGCTTAAAGTCACATTGGCAAGGGGTGGATCAATTCTATTTGGTATTTAGGAGTTTGCAGCTCTCCTCCTCTGGAACAGCCTTGCAATAGCAATGCTAAAACCTTACTGGTTTTCAGGTGCAATTTGATCCACTTAGAAGGAAGCTATTTGGTGGGACTGATAGACACAAAAGATCTCTTGTACCCCAGTGTTCAAAACATGGAAGAATTCATCCAGGCTTGCAAAAATACCTGGGCTTCACAGAATGACTTTGAGTAATATTCCCTCCTCCCTCTTCTGAAATGTCATCTCTCAAATCCATGTTGTGCCACAAGTCAAAGACTGCTGCATATGAACCTTGCTGATTCAAATTATTTTTTGACTGATTTCAATATTTTTCATTTTATGTGTTCAGAGATAATCATTATTGCAAAATCTAATAGACATTGGAAGGCTACCATCTGGGATAATATAGCCAGTCTTTATGGAAGCTCACGTTTATCTAAGAAGAGCTGTGATATGTAGTGCTAAATAATAGTAATTTTGAAAATAATTAAATTTACAAGTACTTCCCAAAGATAACTATACCCTTCAGTAATTTGGAACTGTCAATTAACTTTTAGGTGCTGTTACAATACAAAGTAACAGTAACGATTCATTGCCGATTTCCTTAAAAACATAATATATGAGTCTTACTAAAATTCTTTACTATATTGGAGGGAAAAGTATCAATTCCAACAGTAAGAGAGATATTCCATTTCAAAGTCTCACAACTTGCCAAGAAACTTTCTTCACTTCTCTAAATAAAAAGAATAATATAAATTTCTTGGCAGTTATGTGACACAAAACATGTTGGGAATAGCTGACATTGTTGGGAGGGGCAATATATGGTGAACACTGCTACCATTTGATCAAAGCCTTTGCAACATTTCTAAGATACCAGAGGTCCTCTTGAAGAGTAGCTGGTTTACATGCATAATGAAAGTAAATCATTGAGGTTTTCAATTAAAATCTTTGAGAAACGCCATACAAAAGAGGGGAAAAGTAGCAATAAGGCAAAAGTCAACAAAGTAAGTTCTGACAACCAGTAGATTCTTGTTCTTGTGAAAGAACAAGAAGCCTGCACCACAGGATTCCTGTACATGGAATGCACGGAGGAATGCTTTGTTTCTGAAACTGGCCTGGGCAGAGAGCAGCACACAGACACATACAAATATATATGTACATATATATGTATGCACACGTATGCATGTATAATATATATGCGTATATGTAGCCTGACACAGCCTAGGCAACGTGACTCTACAGTGAGAGAAATCAAAGGCATGTTTTCAGAATTGTTTGCTCCTTGGAAATAGGAAAATGTGAAATTAGTTAGTTATCAATAGCAAGGTTTCTGAACCATCCTGCAAAACCTAAGCTAAAGTGTTTTGAGTAATGGCTTCTGCACAGGCATTGCCAAGATAAGCATGTTTTGTCAACCCTTTGCTGATGTCTGGTTGCACCCCAAATTGCTCATTTTCACAGAGTGCTCCTGTCACGGTAAGTAACGTGGAGAAGTTGAATGTGTCATTCCATTACAAAATCTTCTTTTCCCCCTTTCCATAGAGGATATATGAGGATTTTCAGGTTTCTATCAACAACTTATTGGTGCCACAGGAGACTAATAATCTCTCTCAAGTAACCTGAAGCAGAGAAGAGTTTTCTTTCTTTTGATAGAGCCTGTAGCCTTAATTTTCAAAGCTGTTGGTGTGACTTTTTTTTCAAAGTAGGCAAACTAGTTAGAATTATAGTTTATTTTTTTCCTGGTCAAACTGTAAGTAAGCAAGAATTGAAAAAAATATTTTAAGAAATTTTTTGGGGTTTTTTTCAAGCATACCTAACTCAGTTGTTAAGATTTGCAAAGTTTGACTGGACAAAACAAGAGTCTTCACTCATCCTTACATTTATCAAATTGAAGGCATGAGAAATGCTCTAACCTCCCCTTATAATGGTCACAGAGGTGTAAAATAGCTTATTGACTCTATGTCTTCAAAATATTTGCACTTCAGAGAAGTCAAGGAAAGGCTCCACATAAATAATTTATGGGAGGAGTATTAAAACTGCACTTCTTCCTTTCTGTGAAAAAAATGACAGATATCAATTTTTAAACAAAATTTATGTGTAAATAGGTATAGCATTGAATGAAGTGGTGGGTACACTTTGCAAACCAAATGGAATGAGGATGGTTCTGCAAGCCATGTACCTAGCCCTGAAATCCCTTTCAGGTTTCCTATATAAGAGGTAGAGCATTCAATGGGGAGTACAGTCATTTTAAAAGTAGGGTTTAGTGCGTAACTTTCAAGTAATCGCTTTTTTGAAACTCTGTCTTGAATATTCAAAGGCATTTTTCTCTGCAGAACAGCTTTTAAAAGGATTGGTATGCCAGACACACTTCATGTTGTCCTTATCTTTATTTAAACAAATTCCCAGACTTGGTGCTCTGAAATATAAAACTAAAATCTTTTGAGCTGAGCTATGCCACAAAAAGAGCTGTTTGTACATACAAATAGCATCAATTCTAGCAAGCACCACGTAGCCTGCTAGTAAATATATTCAAGTATAAAGTACACATCCTTGGCTAAGGGGCTCTACACCTAGGAATGTTTTGTCTAGAAGAACTGAGTTTAATTAACACTAACTAAAGAAATAGATCCTGTAAAGAAAATCAATTTGATAATGTGATCATATATGGGGGAAAAAAAAAAAAGAGACAACTATTTTGAACATAATTAGATCCCACTAATTAGATATGTTCATTAATTAATAGACTATATTGATATGATGAGGAGTCATAGAACAACTTCTGGAGTACTTGGCAACATGACAACAGGTTGAAACTCCAATGACCCATACAGGGAATTATTTAGGTGCTTAGCTCTAGACTTCTTTGGTTAAAGGCTTAAGGAAAAAAATACTGAACACATACCAAACAACATTGTAATTAGGAGATTGGAGAGCCTAAACTGAAATCTTAGCTAAAAAAATCCTCTATCATTTCAATTTAAAGTCACAATAAATAATTTTCAAATTGCATTTCATGTTTTTAAGGCAATAAAAAGCAGCTTCCTTTCCAAGATTTCTTTTGACCATACACAGGAAGGAAATAGCACAACTAACAACAACAGATACAGGATAACTTGAATCCTAGATTTTGTGTTCTGTAGTGACTAAAACATACAGTCTTTGATCCACAGCCTGATATTAGTGGAAAACCTCCCATTAGTTTCAGTGGATTTTGGAACTACCTCATAGTAAATTTTGTCCCTGTTTTTGTTAAAACTGAATCAGAATGATGTTTGTAATTGCCTATCAGTGGCACTGGTTAGATCATGTATTCCTGTATGAGGAGGAACACTGGATCACATGGTTGTGGAGTTCAGACCCTCATCTGCTTGCTGGAGAGAATGGAAAAGAGAAGAATAAAAGGCAAGGCAAGGTGAATTGGCAAAACATAAAATTAAATGCTTGCTTTAAGCCGGTGGTTATAGATAGTGGTTATAGTGGTTAAGTCTGCAGATCAGGGATATACTGTCACCATAGTAACCATAGTGGACTATAAAATGTGTTTAGCTGGTTATCTGTATCTGTTAGTCTGCAAGACAGTGTGAGTGTTAAAAGTAATTTGCTATACTGTGGCTTCAGGGATAGTGGACTAAATATATGAAAATGTATTTAAAGTTTACCAACTTGGACTTAACAACAGGTATTTCACCTATGTGTATCTTTACTGCTTTTCTGGATAGAAATGGTGAGATAGATCTGGATATTGCACTTTAGGCCATCCAGCATGTGAACTCATCAGGGACCAAGCTTGTCAGGTAGTCGAAAGTAGAAAGTAGGTAGAAAGAAAAATGTATAGTGAGAGTAAAGCTGCCCAGGGCTACCCAGATGTTATTGTAAATGATATTATGAATCGTTAAACCATAATGTCATATGAAATTTTTTGATGATGGCAATGAAGCTACCAAAAAAGGCATTATATTGTTTTAGCCTTGCAGTGTCCTTTAGTGTTTTATCACCAAGCCCTGTTTCATCTTTTCTCCAATTGTCAGGATGAGATAAAAAAATGAATCTTCCCTTTATGTATCCTGGGAAAAGCTGCACTTCCTTGTCTGACAAATACAATACATTTTATGGCTCATAGTTGTTGTATAAGGAGCAAATTATTACCATATTTAAGCAGATGTCAGCAGCTATTATGTTGCAAAGATTCTCCTGGAAATGCTGGATGAGCTGTTTAATGCTTTCTAGGAAGAAGAGAAATATGCAAGACACACAACAATGAAAGCACCAAAAATAGTTTTGTTTCAGATTCAAATGTTAATGTTCAGTTGTTTACTAAATTCCAACCAAAACAGGGGCCATGCTGTGCTGTGTTGTACAAATAACTGGCAAGTAACAGCATTTGAATGGAAGACTTCAGTAGAAACAGTACAAAAAAAGATGTTTCTTTTTCACCTTTTATACAGAAAAAATGGAATTGCTATATGGAGTTATCAAACCTGCATAAATGTGTAACAAAGTCAAAGTGGAATTTGAGTCTTAGACGAGGATTTTAACTATGAGGATGTCCTTTGAACTAAGATACTCAGTGGTGCAAATTTGAAGAAGACTCTCTATAAAATGGTGTGTGTGTGTGTGTTATTCATTTGTTTTTAATTTGGCACATAAATCTATCTAATAACAATAACAATTACAACAATAACAGTAATAAATAACTTGGGAAAACCTAATATTTTGACATCAATTAATTAAAAGAAAAACTATTTACAAAATCCAACAGCAAAATTAAACCAAGAAGCGCATACAAAAGTAATTCTTCGGACTGTTTCAGGCATACTCATTTGTCTACAGTGTGTGTATTTGACTATGTTAAAGTAGAAGTCTGGGGGAGAAAATGCAGTTTATTTTTCATACAAACCAATAAACCTTCAGAATTATTTGATTCTCGCGTAGTTTCAGGGACACCTTAATGTGGTTAGCATGCTAGAAATAGAAGATGCAGTCTTGTCTCCGCAGAGGCCAGTGGGTGGTTTTCCCATTGGCCTCAAAGACAGCAGCACTGAGCAGTAGATGATTGCTAGAAGATAAAGCAAAGCAAGATGCTGCTTTACTAAACCAAAATCTTTGTTTTGTGACAATGCCAATGCCACTACTATATTGATACAAACTTAATTATATGCCCTACAGTCTGATTCAAATTTAGCATAAAAATTAAACAGCACATAGACAAGTTCTTCCAGTACAGCAGAGTCAATACATTCATCCCAGATGATCTTGCTTCTTTTAATACTGACTACTTGAAACTACTTTTGTACTCTCCACTATGACCATGTTCCCCCCAGCAAAAAAAACTCAAAACAATAATAAAACCCAAGAGTCCACCTTTTTTTGCATCACATTCTTCCTGATGATGACTGATTTTCATTAGGACTCTGTTGTTCTGTACTGCCCAGCATGCAGCATGAGTCAAAAACCTTCAACATTGGAGCTGACTGTAGATCAATGGATTTATAGGAGCAAAACCTGTAGCAATCTATCAAACCCCCTTCTTTTTCGGAGGTTCTAGTCATTAAAGCCATGACATTTTAGTGCAATGCTCTGAGTCAGAGTTGACTGTCATGCCACAAACAAGAAAAACTAATGACTTGTTGGAGAAAGTCTATGATATATCTCTATGCTCCCTTTTGACCAGGTAAGAGGTGCAAAATGAGGCAGACCTTGCCTCATATAGTTTACATTCTAAACTAAACTTCACACAATGGATTATTTTGCTGCTGGGGAGACAAGGTGCACATGTAGTAAGACTTCTGTACTACACTGCTGTTGCAGTCAATGATGTTTGACACCATTTGCTACATGCAGCCTCAAGTTTGTTGTCCCCATCCACTATGCACTGCTGTTTTCCTCTGGCAAACCCAGTCTTTTGTACTCTGGCAAACCCAGTCTTCTCAACTCCTGAATAAATAGCACCCCTCCAAATAAACACAGACCTTCAGCTGTACACAAGGACGCTGAATCCTAGGAATTTTCTTATCAGTTCAGAAAAATGCCACCTAACCTCTATCCCATTCTTGTGGGCTTTTGAAGACTCTTCCCCCTGTTACTAACTGTAGTTGGAGCACCACAGGCAGACCAATAGCCTTTGTCAACCCAAAGCGGATCTCTCCCCTGTTCAGACAGAGCATGTGAAAGGGAGAATTTCCACAGACAGCTTTATAAGCATCTTTGACTGGCTGACAAATGAGACTTAGGTTGTGACTTGACTTCGGAGACCCTGCATACTTCTAAATCCCTGGGTCACAGTGCATATTGCAACTCAATCCAGGCAACTGAGAGGGCAAAGACTCAGGAACGTGCCAGCCCTCCTTCAGCTCCTCTGCACCCCAGCTCTGCTTCTTTGCACCTTCATTTCTGCAGAAACAAATCCAAGACAGGCTCAGGAGCTGGGAATTGCTCCCATTTTATATAACATGTTGGTGATCAAGGGAGAAGAACCCATCAGTTTGACTCTGCATATTAACATACAAATCACTTCAATATATTTCAGTACTAAAGATGTTGTTTACCTGGACTTTAGTAAAACCTTTGACACTGTTTCCACAACATTCTCCTGGAGAAACTGACTGTTCATGGCTTGAATGGGTGCACTCTTCACAAGGTAAAAAAAACTGGCTGGATGGGTGGGAACAAAGAGTGGTGGTGAATGGAGTTAAAACCAGCTGGCGACCAGTCCCAAGGGGTGTTCCCCGGGGCTCAGTACCAGCGCCAGTTCTCTTTAATATCTTTATCAATGACCTGGATGAGGAAATGGAGTGCACCCTCAGTAAGTTTGTATACAATGCCAAGTTGGATGGGAGTGTTGATCTGCTGGAGGGCAGGAGGGGTCTTCAGAGGGATCTGAACAGGCTGGATTGATGGGCTGAGGCCAGCTGTAGGAGGTTCAACAAGGCCAAGTGTCAGGTCCTGCACTTGGACCACAACAACCCCCTGCAATGCTCCAGGCCTGGGGACAAGTAACTGGAAAGCTGCCCTGTGGAAAAGGACCTGGGGGGGTGGTGGACAGTTGGCCGAATATGAGCTGGCAGTGTGCCCAGGTGGCCAAGGAAGCTGATGGCATCCTGGCCTGCATCAGGAACAGTGTGGCCAGCAGGACTAAGGAAGGGATTGTCTCTGTACTCGGCACTGGTGAGGCCGCACCTTGAGTCCTGTGTTCAGTTTTGGGCCCCTCATTACAGAAAAGACACTGAGGTGCTGGAGCGTGTCCAGAGAAGGGCAACGGAGCTGGGGAAGGGTCTGGAGCACAAGTGCTGTGAGGAGCGGCTGAGGGAGCTGGGGGTGTTTAGCCTGGAGAAGAGGAGGCTCAAGGGAGACCTCATCACTCTCTACAACTACCTGAAAGGAGGCTACAGAGAGGTGGGTGTTGGTCTCTTCTCCCAAGTGACAAGCAATAGGACAAGAGGAAATGGCCTCAAGTTGCACCAGAGGATGTTTAGATTTGATAATAGGAAAAATTTCTTCCCTGAAAGGGTCGTCAGGCATTGGAGCAGGCTGCCCAGGGAGGTGGTTGAGTCACCATCCCTGGAGGGATTTAAAAGACCGCTAGATGAGCCGCTTAGGGACATGGTTTAGTGGTGGACTTGGCAGTACTGGGTTAACAGTTGGACTTGATGGTCTTAATGATCTTTTCCAACCTTAACAATTCTATGATCCTGTGTTTTGTCATTTTTTAGGGCTTCTGTTTCCTTTAACGGATGTCTTGCACATGTGTCTGAACATATGTCCTCTACGCATTTAAGCACCTAGGTCTTAAAAAACATTTTCCTGGAAGTTTATTAAAGTCACTTTGACTTCCCTTTTACACTACCATGAAGTTTAACAAACGAGGTTTCCATAGTGTTCTCTTAAATCTTTTCCAGTTTCCTCAAAACTAATGCTGCATTTGCTGCCAAGAAAAGCAGACTCAGCCAAATTTTAATACTCTGGATTAAGAGAAGATCCCACTGTTATCTCTACCTCTTTTGAAATGTCTGCAGCCTCTAAATCCATTTGACCAACAAAACCCCTGTATCAAGTATTTTATTTCCTTTTTATAGAATCATAAATAATAATAATAGAGAATGATTAGAGAAGTAAAATCTGTGTTTGAAATCTCCTTTGAAGATACATGCAGCAGCAGAGCGCTTCTGTATGTTACAATGGGGCATGGTTCAACATCAGCATATTCTGTTTTCTGCACAGCTGAAATAATTTTCCAGCATACTTATTGTCTGACTTACCCAATGCATATCACCATAGAGAATTAAGGGCATTGTTATATAACAGCCCCAACTCAAGATCACTAACTCAATAACCTACCTCAGTAACTCAATGTTTTCTCTCATTTACAGTCACTCATTTTCACTTATTTTTTTAAGTGATCTTAGCTCTCACTTACTTGTTACATTCACTCATTTTCAGCATGAAAATTTCACTGGCTTCCTTCCTAATATATATAATAATGTACACATAATGTATATAATGTGAGTGTGTTGACAGCTGAAGATGGTGGTCCAGAAAGTGTCTGTACTCATTTCTCCTCCATAAATTTAATATTGCAGTTCACTTTTGTCAAAAACTAGATGATTTTAAATCCTCCCCCC
>NW_010235358.1:27789-86172 GCF_000690775.1 Eurypyga helias
ATATGCTGGCCTTTTTATAGACTCCTTTGTTCACTCACACCCCCTTCCCCCCAGTGTAAAACCATAGCTGGCTCTTCTCTCTGCTTTGTTTATTCTGTCAGTGCAGATAAGCTATGTGTCAGCCAAAGAGATACTTTCAAGGTACTCTAAACAGCCCTCAAGGAAATGCAATTTGCAAAGTCCATTCCATCTTATTAGACTTGTCCTACATTAACTGAAAATATAAGCTATTTTAAAATCTAAAAATAATCATTTCCAAAATCTGTATATACACAGTAAGTATGCAAGAGAACTAAACTTTTTAGGTTTCAGATATATTTAGGGTATCTCAGTCTACAGCCAGACAATATAACCCCACCAGATTTTAAGCAAACATGAGGGAAGTTGTACTATGTACAAAAATCCCAAAGATGTTGCTAGAGGAGAGTGAGTCTCTCTCAGTGAATCTGTAACATGGTCCATGAAAAAGCCTGAGATGTCTAGGGAAACTTTTGACTCATATATTCAGCTGTCAGCCAGCCCTTTGCCTCAAGCCAGCTTTTTTTGAGGAGATAGGCAAGATTTAATACGTTGTGCACAATACTCCGCATTGTCTTCCATCAGTCCTTTTGTGCGGTGCACTCACCAAGCACTGGCTGCCTCCAGTGACTGCCAGGCTCCCAGGGAGTCTGGTATTATTGGCAGAAAACCCTTCAATGGGACAGGAAGCTTTATGTGAGTTAAAGGATGGTTCACAGCATGGTTTCCTCTTGTTTCTGCGGTTATGCTGCATCACACTACCATTTTTTAACACTAATTTGTTTTGGTTGATTGCTAGGGGGCAGTAAGACACGTGACATTATCTTGAGGATCACTATTTTTCCTGGGAATCCAGAACATGTTGATGACACAGTTCTGTTTGCTGATTTTCTTAGAGAAGAAATAAAGCATATTGCTCTGGATTCTGAACAAGACAAAACTAAGCAGTTTAACTACCTAATACATTGCTAATAACTTCAGAATATAATCACCTCTGTGTTAAATTACACAAATATGATATAGTTGAGCAAGGATGAAATATCAAATCCTTATGAAGGGTCATGATGCTGCTGTTTAAATGATGTGCATACTTCTATAGGATCAGACATTGTTAAACATTAAGACCTTATTAGACTTTTTTAACAAGTCACAGAAACAGGATTTGGACAAGGCCTATTTTCTTCTTACTTTGTTTACTAATTAGACCTTGCTTACCACACAGAGATTTTTACCCATTGATATCACAATTCTTATATTTATGTTCAGCACAGTGCTTGGGCTGTATGAGTTGCCTTTTATTTCTTTGACTAATTTAATATCTCCATCTTCAACCTTGGATGTCTAACAAAACACCTTTATTTGGTTTCTGTTAGTTTGGATATCTTCAAACACAAGTCTTGTAGATGATGCGTATGAAACACTGATTTCTCTTTCAAGAAACTTTTTGATGTTTCTGAATGAGAGATGAGATTTTATTGCCCCAGTTGGGATGGATAAGGTCACTCAGCCATTACTTGTTGCCTCAGTAATCTAAGGCCTCTCTTAAAGAAGACAGAAAAGAATGCACAATGGTCCAAACTATTGTGAAGTTGGGACTATCACTCTATTTTAATGATGCACAGAAGAGATAAACTCCATGTTACCTAAAGTGAGCCCCATTCTTCTAAAAATGTTTCCAAGACTATCCATTTGTTCCCAAAGATATCCAAAGATACATTTGGTATTCGCTTTTTTAAATTTAGTTAGGTAGTAAGGATTGGGATCTTTGAAAGCTGGCTATTCATATAAATAATTCCCTTACAATTTCATATTTCCCAGGGTATAATTTCTGGTAATTTATGATATTTCAGTAATTTTTATTTATTGTACCATATAGACCTTAGCAGGAGGGTAGGTATATGACAGGATTGAATGTACTGAGATGTATTTCCATCATGACAGAAATACCATGTCAAGAGGGAATGAGATAATGAACATCTTTGGCCAAGAAGTTGCCCATTCTGGACCTAGTTTCCCCAGACCTTCCACTTGTCCTGAGTCCCACTTGGCACTGTCAGCTAGAAATAACTTTTACAGCTAGACTCATACTTCATCTTCAGCAGTAGCTCCTCAGCACAGTCATTAATGCCATCCTAATTCTCTCCTCCTCATGGCAGTCCCCTCTGACATTCACATGCACACTTCACAGAAAGTTCAGCTCTGTGTGCGCTTTTTTTTTTTTTTTTTAGTTGACCACAGTAATGGGGACAATATAGAGATTGATTTTCAGACTTTTGCTGCCTACTTTGTTCTGAGTGAAACCAGAGGTGTTGATTTAGCATGACTGGGGTGCAGACTTCTTTCTCTGTAAAGCACAAAAAATTGAGATCGGCTGAGGTATTTTTGTGGATAATCCTTTGCATTGTATGGCCAGGGAGACAAGAGGCCAGAAGGGCTCAGAGGAGGCTGCCCTCCATTGGAATTTGATCCCTTCATTGTTCTGTCCAAGCCAGAGTCTTTTGACCTTTGGGGCACATTATAAATCTCTGTTATTCATTCAGGCTTTTGCTCAGGAGCATTCACTGTGGAGAGAGTAGTGGACTCTATGTGGTTTTAATGAGACTATTCAGCATTCTTTAATTTTTTATAAACATGCATAAAGCACATGGTATGAAAGCATTCATACCCTATCAACACTATACAAATACATTCTGAGGATGTAAAAGGTGAAAATGGGTTTGATTTTATCCCCATTTGAACAATTCAGAGCAACACAGTTTGGTACATAATTTAAAAGCATTTAATTAGCACACAGGTCAGCATGGCTAATTTTTGCTGTAAGGGATGCTTTCCTACTTTTCTTTCTGTGTTAAGAGGTTTTCTCTGATGATGGCAGCCAGGAAAAGCGCAGTTCCTCATGCCCTGTGCAAAAGATGTGTCTGAAAGTTTTCTGCTCCTTTTGCTTGTGATGCCTTAAAAAAAAAAAAAAAAGGGTTGCCTATGAAGTTGTTCGTACTTGGGTGACAGACCAAGGGGCACCTTGCAGCTCCACATACAGTAAGTAAAGAGGACAGATTTCAGCCTACAAAGATGGAGTTGTGGGTGCAGTATGTCAGTAAACAATATCGGTTGCTTTATGGCACCGGGGTCAGGGTGAGAATGGATGTTATAATATGGTAGCAGGTCAACAGTTTGAAGTGAGGTGGTGTCAGAACATCCTGTAACCATAACAGTTAAATAAAAGTGGACATTGGGATTTTTTTGTCTACTTATTTCTGCAATTCACATTCACGAGGTATTTGACTGGGTCAGAATGTAGATTTGTATTTCTAACAGGCTTAAGTCTGGATGACACTTAAGTTTCAGCCTTCAATTTTTAGTCTATGTCTCAGAGTTCCCCCTCCTTGGGCTTCTTTCTTCCTTTGCCTCCTTGTCTCTCATAAGCACACATATGCATGACACGCTAGAAGCTCTGTGAACTTCTTTTTTTGTTTTCAGATTGCTCTGTATATTGAGTTTAACTAGAAAAGCTTCTATATTAAAATTTGTACTGTTTTGCTCCCTTTTCATGTTTGTATAAAGGAGTTAATGGAAACCACACAATGCTGAAAGGAGGAATGCATTCTGTTGTATCATAGCAAGTAGTTAAAGGCCACCTGTGGGCTTATCACAGCTGGAATGAAAATAAGACACTATTAAAATTAGTGCTTCATATAATTCATGAAAGCTATCTCTCTGGCATTTGACAGATTTACCTCGTTATGGGCCAGCTCTGCTATGTTTCTTGTTACTGACCTTAGTCCGTAGTGTCCAACTGAAGATCACAGAGGCAATTCTTAGAGGAAGGTATAGCTGAAGCAGGCAAAAACCAGTCTGTTCCTGTACTGACAAATTAACATTTTTAGAGACATGGTATGCTGAAGCTGTTCATGCCTTTTGCAGGTTCATGGAATAATCTAAATTTAATAAATGGAGCAGTTAATCAATAGCTACTGCAGTGACTTTGCAGGCAGTGCATTACTTCAGCAAACACATTTTGTAACAGTAGGAGTTCATAGAAGGCATTATCGGGGAAACCAACCATCAAGGAGTTTGAATAGTCTAATCTTGAGGTAACAAAAGCATGAATAACCATTTCAGGCTCTGGATCAGATACAGCTGGCTGCAGAATGGTGATACTCTTTAAGTGCACCCAACAGGATTTGGATTGAACCCAGGGAATAAACCAAAACCCTAGGCAAATTACTATTAAAATACAGACAACATCAAAGGAAATAGCAAGGAAACAAAAAGATTGAAAGGCATGTTTTGGTGTAAGGATAATTTATTTTCATTCTCTCCACCTTTACACATAAGAAGTTTTTTTAGTTTCCAGGAGTGCTCATTTGACAGCCATAGTTATGTTAACATCAAAATGGCAAACCATGTTTTTCTTTTCCATTAATCCTAATTTCCTTCTGTGAGTTGAACAATTAGATGTTTCTCCATTACTGAGTCCATGGTTTGGTTTTTGTTGGGTGGTTTTTGTTTTTTTTTTTTCTTCTCAAAAGCCCTCTTGATATTAGTAGAAGAGAGCGAGACATGTTCTCCCTCTCTTCCCACAAACAGAAAATTAGAAAGATGAAATTTATTTTGGCTGTTACCAAGATAGAAAACATAAATTAATCATTGACAATTTTTGTCTGGAGAGAAATACAGATGGTTAAAAGTAGACTTGCCTATACTAGTAGTCTAGTATAACAGTTCCCTCAAAGGACACTTGGTGCAGTGCCCCTTGAAGTTGATCATCTTAACTACAAGTGAATACAATCAAAGCAGGTCAGCCCAAAATTTGAAGGCCCAGCTCTTCCATATATCCCTGGAAAATATCCACCGACACAGACCCCCATGAGGGTACCTAGAGTTGAGACTCACCCAAAGATGATCAGAAATCCCACTATGCTGAGATCAGGGTTGGCAAAAACAGGAGAACAAAGTTTGACAGGCCAAATGTCAGAAATATGAAGATAGGATTATAGTAGATGAAAAATCAGTTTAAGAAGTAAGAGGCACTCTCAGACACAGAAGTTAAAAGCAAAGTGTCCAATCACTGTTAAGCCTACTTTTGTGCTCAAATGAAATCTAAGGCTGTGACCAGATGGATTTTTCATATTTGCTAATTATTATCTGCAACTTTTAAAGGAAACTGACCAAAAGATGATAGACTAGGTGACTAGTGACTGCATGTCTGTAGAAAGGAATTGCAGGGTTTAATTGCTTCAAAGCAGCTTTGATTAAACTAAACACATGAGCACTCTGCTCCTTTTACTGCCCAGGTGACTGTACATTTCATGTACAAACGCAACATTCTTGTGTAGCTAGGGCAGCAGAATGTCCTTCTGCCACTTTGCAAAAACTGAAAAGATTAAATCTGAGGTCCATGATAATCAGTGTCAAAATTCTCACTGTCTTAAAAAAGGACCAAACCTCACTCCATTTTGTTGAATTTAAATTGATTACTGTGGTAATTATTAAATAACTTGAAGCTATAAAAACTATGTAATGTTTTGCCAGCTCCCTGATTTATGTGTGTTTCTCAGGATGCACTTGGGCTCAGTGCTCATTGAGCTGTCTTTGGGTGCCATTCCAGGGGTTTCTCCAGTCCTCTCACCAGCAGGCAGGTAGCACCATCAGGGGGTTTTGTGGGAAAGGTTTAATCTTGGCAGACAGAGCTCCAGACCAAGGACCAGGGACTGTGTGGTGTATCTCTGGCTCTAGTGCTGAGGAGCTCTTAGGGAGATGGAAACATGCCATGTTGCAGGGATCCTACTCTTCCCTCTTTCCACATTATCTGTGCCTTGTCCTCTGAATTTAGGGTAACTGCTCTTCATGACAGGCACCACCCTCCTTTAAGCCTCTGTCCAGTTCCTGGCACAAGTAATACTCAGATAGTCATGTAAGACTTTAATTGCCACTGTAAAATAAATAATGCATAAGATAAACCTGCTTTCAGTTTAAGCAGTCTAGCAACCTGTAACACTGTCTTTCCTAAAGAAAGGCAGTTCAGTGACATATTAAAAGGTTCTCACATGCCAGGCTCCATCTTTGTTACACATCCACACAGAAGAACTCAATTAAGGGCTTTATACAAAAGAGATGAATAATTTCTCATTAAGTTAGGGCAAGTGCAGTATCAGTTATAACTGAGGAAATGCACATAAAGATGTCTCCAGTTGTTACCTATTGTCAAAGATGCCAACATCAAAGTTTTTGTTACAAAAACTCCTACTTTATATTTTCACATAAATATACTCTGGGGGTTTTGCTAAATGCTGACTGTCAGAACAAAGGGTCAAAGCTTAGTGCACATGCATAAATATGCTACTCTAATGCCTTTTATTTATTTTGGTATGCAGCTACCTTCTTCCATCTGCTTCACATCTGCCGCTCAACAAAATTAATAAATAAGTGTCAAATGAAAAAATGGGAATCCCCTTTCTTCACGCTGCTCCCCGTACGCCCTAATCTAACTTCTAGTGAGGAAATATGAAGGCTCTTTTATTGATTTTCTGTTGGAATTTTTTGAGCAGAGGAAATAGGCTGACTTCATTAGCATGTGTTTACTGACACCAGAGTTAAGTTCTGGAAACTGTCATCCATATCATCCCTTAAATCCATTTCCTAAGCAAATTTTAGCTTTGGATGTTTCTGAAAAAATAGAGATTAAGGCCCTTCCATTTTTTCCATGGTAGGCAATGAGCTGGATGCAGGAGAAGACAAACTCCTTATCCTGTTAAGTGTCTAAACCCCCTCCCAAAAGTAGAAGAAGGTCTTGGAACCCACTGTCTTACAAGAAGTCCTATTGCTTGCAAATCTGGCAAGCGCTTCATGCTAAACATGTTATCTAAATCTCCATGGTGAATTATGCTATGTAACTTTCTGTGACACACCAACAAAAGACATTTCTGTGAAGAAACACTGATTTGACAGGAAGTTAGGCAAATTCACTCCAATATCTTCCTTTGGCATTCCAAACAAAAGGAAGCATTCAGAGAAAAATAGAAAAAAAAAACCACAATTGTGCAGAGCTTCAAATATATGCAAATCTTTACTACAACTGGCCTGATGCAATGGAGCCTTTGTAATTTACAGAAGTGAAGCCTAGCACAAAGGGTGGAGCTCAGAGGGACAGTCCTCTGAACCCAATGTCAGTCATTGCCCATTGTACACACCTCTCTTTGCTTTGGACAGCCATCCCTTACTTTCTACTGGGCAGTACTTCCAAAACACTCTGCTCCCCCAAAGTCACAGTACAAATATTTTTTTTCCAACATAATTGCTTGTTGGCCTTGCTTTGATAATTCAAAGGATATTTTCTTAGGATATATTTCAAAGGACATATTCTTAGTGGATACTCGGATATCTCCTAAAAATGCTTCTGTCTACCTATGCTTTCATGCTGTGTTCACAGAATATGCTTTTCCAGCTGGTGTAAGGGTGTTAGTCTGTATTTTAGATATTTCCATGGTGCTAGCTAAAGTGTCTCCATATGACATGGCATTCTGCAGTTTAACATTTACTTAATTTCCTATCTTTAACTACTACAGAACACTTTCAGGCAACAGGGGCTTAGACAAGGCCATGCTGAGGCAGTTTAAAAGAAAAATATACTCCTGGGACCCATCCTTCCCCAGCCTCATCTCTGTCATTGACCTGAAATTCAAAATTATGGATGTGAAGTATATGAGAAAGAAAAGATATCTTGTTGTTTGTAAATCTGCCGATTAAAGGATTTCCTTCTCTTAATTATAAAATAAATATATAATTGAGGTGAACAGATACAAACAAGTACACTCAAATTGATTCACTTTGGCTAATCAATTCCACACAGAAAATAAATTCATGCAAATCTAAGTCTTCACATGAACACATCTCTTTAGTGACATACTCATGAGGTCATTTGTTTCAGATTAATAAATCAGGGAGTTCTAGCAGCAGCATACTCGCCAACATTAACCTCTTTAATCAACAGTTCATTTGCTTCATAGAGGGAATCTATCCACCATGATTGCTATTTTCTGATTAAGATTATGCTGAAGATGTTGAATACCAGATACAGAAGAGCTTCAAGAGCTGGTGTTTTTTTCTGCTCAATGGAGAAAAAAACCCTGAAAAAAACCCTTACACCCTGAAATACTGTGCTTTTTTTCTAGAAAGTCTGTTCCAACTAATGTAATGTAATTTCTAGCACATGAATGCTTAAGAAACAGATGACTAAGGACCAGCAAGGAAACCTCAAAATGTGGGCATGTGTTCCTTTGTATTAGAAAGTCATGAATACAAAATTAATATGTCTTCATCAATAAATGAGAGAAATTGGAGTTTCTTAACTTAGTTGTATAATGACATCCAATGATCTAGTACACTGAACCATAGAGATATTTTATGTGTTCACAACATCCTTGAAATTTTAGAGAGTTTGTGGGTGGCAACATTCAAAATAGTAGTAGGAAAAGGGGATGGAAGTCAGAAGTCCGACTTTTCTTGCTGAAGCCAGTGGTGAAGCTGCTTTCAGTTTCAATACAACAGCCTTAGGCTTTTGCTGATGCTCAGAAAACATAAATAACCTGTAAGATGTTGCTTTTCAGCCAAGCCAATCATATGACAGAGTTTCATTATTAGGGGCAAGATCTCATCCTATTTTAAAAATTCTCACAGCTTCTTCTTAGACTTGTGGTCTTCCATGAGTATGCTGACTGAATCCTAAATGCATCCCAAGCTGAAACCTGTTTGCTCCATCCCAGCCTGCTCCTCACACACTGGTGTCCACCTTGAGTGAGGTGCCCCAGCGGCATGTTGAGCAGGGCACCAGGACACTGAAGCCCAGCAATTTAAAAACAACCTTGCCCTGATTCCTTTGGCTAGTAGAGGAAACCTGTTTGCAAGTCAGAGGGTACTTTTTTTCAACCAGTTCCAATGTATGGGAGCCAATCATCAGTGCATGTGGTCTATTTTGGTCTTGTTTATTTCTGTGTGGTCTTTAAATTTAAGCACTGAGAGGTTTATCATGAGTTGAACTCTTCATTTTCAGAGCTGTTACAGAATGAGTTGTAAAAGCAGCCCATGGAGAGAGAGTTTACATTGTACTGCATAGTTTTGGGTTTAATTTTTAATTCAGCATGTAAACAAATGTGATTAAAGAGAATATACAAAGAGGAAAAAGCATAACTTCCTTTTAATATTCACTGCCTTGACACTTGCAGCTCAAACTCTTTCCATAGTGTGTCATGAAAAATTATAACTGCGTGTATAGACTTCAAAGCAAAATATATTATTTCATTTAGCCCTAATCCCAATTACCTGGTCTGTATTGAAGGGTAAATGGTAGGCATTTGATGCACATTCAGTCCCTCATTCCTTTGGGGCTTTTGAGATGGTGAGAAAGTATCTCTTTAAAAATCCCTTTCAAGATGTAATATACTTGTCTTACACTTGTTTCAATATTTAGTCACTATGAAATTCAAAAGGAAAATTCAGAAAGTTCCTGTGATGCACTGGATTAAAAATTGGAGAGCATCGTTACCAAGATGAGCAAAATGGAGAGAAGTCTAATGGATTATTACCTAAGTGTATGCCAAAATTTAAAAATCAGAAGAATGCAATATAAACCTTGGAACTGGACATTTCATTAAAAGTGCCTGGGGGAAAAAAAAAACAAACACAAAACAAAAAACCACCACTAAAACAAAAAAGTCCTCAGTTGACTCTAAATGTTAAGATCTGATTTACAGGTGAACCAGGTGATGACAATTCTTGTTAAAAGGTATTCAGGTATTCTTAATAATTATATTACTGTAATAACTGCAGGCTGCAGTAAGAGTTTAGTCTTCCATTGTTTTAAACTCTCTGCTACAAAAATAATCAAGTAAAAAAATAGTCTGTGCTCCAGAGAGTGTGTGTGTGCTTTTTAGGGCTATAAACATAGATCGAACAGATGATATGACAGCATGGGAAAAGGGAGAATGAAAAGGGGAAATTGAGGGTTAAATACATAAAAATGAACATATGGCTAAAATTGATTTCCTCAATAGTCTCAGCTCACCTCATGCTGAATTCTTTAGTTTTTCATTTCCTGGTTTATGAAGGAAAAGGAAATAATGAGAATGCAATGAATAATGCATATTCATATGTCAGCCTGAGAGTACAGACTAGCACTTTTGCTAATTTGTAATTTAACAATATTCTGTGGAATGAACAATGAAATTTTCTTAGTCAGGAGTCTGGCTCTGAGTCATGATGAGAGATGCAAGCTCACAAGTCAGCTTTCTCTTCAGTTTTTAGGGAAGTCCTTCTGTTCCCAGACGTTAGATTCTCTAGTACTTGGCAATTAAGAACACTGCTGAGCTTTCACAGAATTCACTTTCTGATTATTCTTGGATCTGTTGGCAGATTTGTTCATGAAGAGTTCTTAATGGGAGGCTACAATGATCTGTCCATTTAAAAGAGATTATAGAGAACAAATGGAAAATGTGTAGGTAAGCAGCAGCATTAATAACAAGACAGCAGAAGGCCTGTTATGCAAATAAGTTTTAATTAAAAAAGTTTCTATTTCTTTCAAAATTAATTCAGACTTCAGAAACATTTTTAATATTTAATTTTCTATTTTTTGTCTCAGTGAAATAACTGGACTGTAAGTGGCTTTTTTTTTTTATTTTAATTGACTTTAATTCTCTCTTTCTCCAGTGTGAGACAAAGTAAAAAGAACTGAGCATAAGAGAATTTTGTCACAATCTAACATGAGAAAACAAAATATTTTTTTCAAATTCTAATGCTGAAGAGCTTCAATATATAAAAAACTAACCCACGTGCTTCCAGCAAAACATGTCAGCATCTAATTTTCCAACAAATTCTTCATCTTGGCAAAATCAGTGAGCTATAATCAATCTCCACAATCCAAATATGAAGTGCCAGGGTCTCCTGGTTAAACAGTTGTGTTGGGAATACTTGCACAAGTGGCAGCAGCCTATGTAAATGGATATAGAAGAGTCAGACAAGGAGCTGGGGGGAAAGGGGACCTTGGGAATCTGTAATCCACTCCAGAGCTGGCTTCTAATATGAATTCCTGTGCTCACTGCTTGAGGCCTCTCACATAGAAAAATGTGTGGGGATCATAAAAGCGATCTGCTGGAGAGTATGTCTCGAAGAGCTTTATGCCTGCCCTGGTTCCCATACACAATACAGATTAGCATAACAAGGTCTGGCACCTCAATCTTCAGAGAAAAACATTCAGGATAAGATCTTCAGCTAGCTGAAGTCATCACAGCTCCAATGATTTGTTTCGATTCACGCCTGCAAAGGATCTGGCTCTTAAGTTTTAGGAAAGGCAGTCTGAGAAGGTAATACCAATAACTTGCATTGACAGACGTTTAAATGGCAGTACTCAAAGCAAGAGCACATGTGGTTACCACAAAAGGGTAGTTTTCAATGTCTTGGTGCTAACAGAGGAAACTGTGTTATTACAAATACACAGGCCTTTCACAATGCATCGCACAATTCATGGGGAATGCCATTCCTGAGCTACTGCACCTCAACTTGATATAATTTTCTCAGTCCACAGAGAATTGTTCTTTGGGTCCCAAGATTTCCATTTCTAGATGGATGCCCTCTCTTTTTACATGTGAAAATACTACCTATGACTTGTAAGCTTCTGTTCAGTTTCCAAAAAAATACATACTGTACCACATCTGCAGACTTTCACAGTGGCAGTGGCGTTATGTTGATGATCTCGGGCTCCAAGAAGGAGCTCGTACCTCTTGTGAGACAGACTGATACTGGGCAAGAGCTGTGCCAAGCTTTTCTGCCTCTTGGTTTCATGAAAGGACCCTCGGCTTCAAAATTTCCTTCCACTTTTCCACTGGTATTAGCCATATATTACATATCTTTGTACAATCCCCACCACGTCACATATGTTTTTAGGTACCAGACATGCCCTGGAAGGAAAACCTGTGCTTTTCCTTCCTGCAAAATTCCCTTTCCCTTCCTTTACTGAAGGTTTCTGACTAGAGCTGGCTGAAAGGGTACCAAACCAGCCATTCAAACCCAGGGACTCAGAGGGCAGGTAACCTCCCTGCCTTACTGAGTAACATCCCTGGGCTCTCAGGTTTCATCCCTTTGTTCCCTCCACGCTGAAAATGCTTCCCTGGAAAGAAGAGGACATTGAGGGTTAATGGTTGAGGAATGCAGGACGAGGATTAATGCTTTAATGTGGCAATTAGTTATTCCATGGAGCTGCATGTGCACACCAATCTTCCTGAGGCTTGACACAACCAGTACTTAGGCATATGGAGAAGTTTACTTACCTGAAAGTTCTCCTTTTACCTGAATAGGACTCCAAACTCCCACAAAGTTGGTCACGTATATAAGGACTCAGAACTTCTAACTGTAAAGCAGTAACATCAACTGCATTTACAAAACCTTACTTTGGAATATAACCCTGAAAGGTAACAGCAACAAACCAAGCGGAGAACAACCTCACTTGGAGCTCCAGAGAAGTCAAAACCCCTAATCCCTCACTATGGACCTAATTGCCAGGCAATGGTAGGTCCCCCATGACGTGCGTAATCTTCTACAAATTATGATCTTGCAACACATACAAAGAGCTTTTCTGGAATGTTAACATGTATGGAACTTATGATATCCATTTTATGCCTCCTTCATGCAAAAGTAAACTGTATTTAAAGGCATTATACATGCTTGCTATGTAATTACATTAATCAGAGAGAGCTGCTTCCCTGCGTTCCCCTGCTGTTGCCATGGCAGCATCCCCATGTTTGCAAAGTGCAGGGCACCCGTTCTTAATTATACTTACAAAGCAGCTACATTTCAAAGGAATACAATAAATACAAAGTTAAAGTGAAGATGCTGCACAGAAGTGATAAGAACAAACACGTTTTTATCACGTCTCCATCTCATGCACACTTCACACCCCTTATTAGAGCATTCTGTCTAATTCCCAGCTTCCTTTTGTGCATTTACGGAAAACTCCAGATATCTGTTCTCTGGAAAATGCAGTTTCTGTTGCAGGCCCTAGAGTTATTGCTGCTTCTAACCTGGAAGCTGATCGTTATGAAACCAAACAAGTTTAGAGAGACCTTTTACTTTGCAGTGATGAAAAAATGGCAACAAGGAATGTCTTCTCTACTAACCAATGTAAATGCCATAGCTGCTCTTCATTCCCACTGGTGCCTAAGTCACCCACCCAAGCACCCTGCTGCAGTCACCCATCTCAGTGCCATCGTTTTGGTTTTGGTGACAGTGAAGGCCTCACCACGGTCAGTCTGAGATGCCAACACGACATTGAGCAAGCAGAACATATTTCCTACAGCACGCTTGAACCACCGGCTGGGTGCAGCACACGCCACCAGCACAGTCCTTGCTTCCTGGTAGATTAATAACATGGAAATTACAGTCGACATGGAAATTTACATTTTTGTCCCTATAAAGATATAAGGGATTCCCTCATTCTGCAATTAATGTTCTCCCTGAAGTCTAACAGAGCTTATACAGATGCTGGATTGGAGATATGAATTATGTATTTTCTGGGGGTGGAATGCCATGCAATTTTAGTGTTATTCAAGCCACAAAAATCCACTGGGGGAGAAGTAATTAGAATATTTCAGAGCCCCACATTTACATTTCTTAAGCTCGTGAGCGAAATGAAATTGGCTGCCTCCCATTTACATGTCTGCAATCACACCATGAAAAACCTGTCAGATCTCAGCTTTTGGATCTAAAACCTCTGGAGGAAAACCAGGTGTTCTGGCAAATGATGGTGTTGCTTTGGTGTCATTTGCATACATCTAATTCTGAAATAAATCTGTGCTGAGGTGTAGGGGGCACTGTGTTACTGCATGTGTATCTGTAGGGGTGGTAAAAGCCATTGGATCTGATTTACAAGGGACAAGTCTTATTTCCAGCTTATTTATTTCTATCCTTAGTTTCTTTTCTTGTGTGTATTTATTTTTCACCTTGTGCATGGGAAATTGTGGTGTTTTCACCTGGGTGTATGCACTCAGCCATAGAAAAGGGAAGCAATTCTGCCTTCTTAATGAACCATGCTCTGACTTAATTGTCAGGGTAAGCAACGTGGCCTGGACATGGCTGGCATATAAAGGACATGTGGGCAGTGGTTTCTTTTATTTTAAAAGGGAAAATAATTCTACAATTTGGCCTGTGAGCTGTAGCCAGATGCTGTACTCTTTCTGGGTCTATTTGTGCTGTTCAGGCAGCTGCCATGGCTGCCTTCAAATCGCAGTGTCTTTGGGCTACACTTTCAATCTTGTTTGGCTCTAGCTGGCAGAAGTTGACCAGTGTTGCAGAAGCCTTTGGGTTTCCCTGACTCAAGCTGTGGAGTGGACAGGAGGCCACGAGATTGTTGCAAGGCAGGAGTTAGTTATTTCTTGCACCACATGCTGATTCTCAGCGCTGGGCTCTGCAGATGCATTTGCTTTGCTTACTCTGCCAGCAGAATAAGAATAATGCCAGAGTGGTTTGGACTACTGAAGTGAGGGAGTTGCTTTTGCGCTACCTTGTGCAGGCTCACATTTCCAGAGCTTTTGGTCTGTGATAGTCTCCCCCAGGTTAGAGAAACCTACTGCTGGAAGCAGAAACTACGTTATTAAGACTGATTTATCTCTATAAATATTTGAAAATACACACACACATACATATGTGTATTATGTATAGATGTATATATACATGTATATGTGAAGCCTGTCCTGCTACCGCCCTTATGTAGAGCACAGATGTTACATAATGCTACCAGCCGGGACGAGAGAAGCTGGGATATGACTAAGCAACAGAGCGTGACTTATGAATAACAAATTGTGCATATTCCCCAAGATCTTTCTCTAGCTGATCTCCAAGGAAATGAATTTCAAAATGAATACATTTGAGAAACCTCCTGTCTCCTAGTGGACTGTGACGAGACACTGGAGGACAATGAGAAAAGTAGACAGAATTTATTCCTTATATTTACATTGCCCCTCATAGATTACTCACTTGCCTCTGACAATGACTTCATGTGTTGGTTCAGATGATTAATATGTGGGTCAAGAGTTTGCACCCACTGCACAGAAACAAGTGTGGTGCATTTGAACTCCAGTTTGTAACCGAAGGCAAAAAGTGAATCCCTCACAGGCACCAGTGGGGGCAGTTTGGGGCAGATTAAAACTCAGCAGTGTGCGATCTAGGGAATCTGCTTTCCTCCTCCTACTTGACCAGAAACCTGCATACGGACACCTACAGCTTTGTCACCTGGTAGCGTTAAAACCCCTCTTACCTTGCCTCTTTGGGTTGTCAGTACCTCCTGCATGAACTAGCATCTGAAGAGGCCTCTGAAGACTGCAGTTTGCACAGCAAGGGCCCTGTGAAGTGGCAGCATCAGCAAGACAGGCACTTCTAAGATCTTCCAGCCAGATCATTGTCTGGAAGAAACCGGCAGACCTCCAGTGCCACCAATAAAGCTGTGCCAGCTGACTCCTGCTGGGGCTCTAGGCCTCAGATTTCTCAGAGAAAAAAACTAATTGATGATAAAATAAGAGGGGAGGAGGGAAAGCTTTTAAATGCCTGAAAGATGATTTGGAGACAGAAAAGGAAGAGCCAGGGGCAAAGAAACAAGGGCGCATTTGAAATTACTCAATAAGCAAATGGGTAAAAAGATGAAAGAAATATCACAGATAATGAGAGAAGGGTGATGATTTTCCATCTCCTCTCTGAACCCACATTTTGTCAAAGCAATCATAGCTTTCCCATGGAGACAATATGACTGCCTGATCCAAGGAGCTGTGATTTAGATAAGACATCTGCTTGCAATAGCATCCTCTCAGCCCTGGGATCCTTGCTTGGCTTAGAGCTGACCGGGTGATTATACAATGCCGTTATCTGCTGAATTTCCAAACCCTTGGCACGGGTGTGCCTACACAAGCACGGCGGGACAAAAGCTGAGTCAGTACAAAGCTCTCTGCAGCTTATTGCTGGCCTGGCTCAGCAAGGGGCAGCACCCAGGGAAGGATGCCATGAAAGGCTGGCTCCGGAGCACAGCGTTTCTTTAGACCGAGCCATATTCTTCTCAAAGACACAACGAGGCCAAACCTCTCGGCTTTTCAGGCGTTCACCAATAGTGCTGCTCTTTATTTCCACTCAGATCAGCCCCCTCATCTGCACTGGCTCTCTCTGTCATTCCCCTTGCTTGTTCCCCAGGTTGACACTGTGTGATCTCATTTAGGCTTGCAAACGAGGTCTCATTTATTATCTTTCTCCATTCCCTTTTTCTGTCTTCTTCCTTCTTCTTTTAATCCCTAATTCTTTTAATCTTTTTAATTCTTCTTTAATCTTCAGTCTGCTGATTTCACAGTTTGCCATGATCTTATTTCCCCCCATGCAGGGGAGAGCCCCTTCATATGGATGGATTCGTGCTAACAGGGGCAGGAATTTGGGTCCCTGAGTGACAGAATGCTCAGCACAGTTCAAGGCTCTGTGCAGTCCAATGTGATGCTGATCTGGACAGTGATTGCAAGGCAACTGCTGTGGATGATTTTGTGGCTGGTTGCAATCTGGGCTTGATGGGGTTTGATCAAACCAATTGGTTGTCTGTAGCAGATGTTAATAATTTTATGATGGGGATACAACTTTGATCTTCATGTTAAGCCTGAATGTGAAAAAAGCTAATAAACTCCCCCAAGGAAATTAAATGAACACCTGTAGCCTACCCAGAAACAGTTCAAAGATGTACCAGGGCTAAAGTATTTGAGGTCCACCATCGCGGGGGAAGGGATGCATGTTTGGACAGGCTACTGAAATCTTTGGTTGAAAATGAGCTACTACCTAATTTGGAAGGTCTTCAAATATCTAGAAGATGAGCTCTGTGTGTGTTTAGCATCCAATTATCCAAAGAACTAAAATGACTGCACACCATAAATCTTTCCTCAATCATATTTGTGTCAGAATTGATGATAAGGCAGCATCATAGAGATGACAATTTGGACAACTCTACTTTTTTATGCCTCATTTCATACCTTAGACCAACCCTCTGAGCTTCCCTGCAGCTGTCAGCTCTGGTGCAATTTATTCACCAGCAATAAAGATTCCAGGCATATAACATTTACATTGACATGTTTCCCTCTTCCCATTAACCCTCATCTGTGCCTATGTCCTGTCTTCCCAGCTCCATTTCTCTGAAACTTCTCCCTTCCCTAGGTAGAGTACTGACTTGTCTTTCCTCCCATCAAACATTTCTGAACATGACCATGGTGAAAATTTGCCATAGCAGAGACAGCAGTGTTTTTTCTTTGGGATTGATTTATTTCTCTCAAGCCATAATTGTCCTGTGTAGCAGAAGCAGATAACACAGCTAAGACCAAGCATGGCTAATACCAACTGAAAAATCTCCAGAATTATCAGAGCAGTGTTAGTCTGGCATTGCCCATGAGAAATGAACCTTAAGCACAGCACTGCACTAGTGCGGCTGTCTTGAAGACTTACCTGGTTCCTCTGTGCCACTCTGTATTGTACTGGTCAGCTTCAGGGGCACTGCACACACCTCTCCTGCATGACACAGGGAACTGCTTCCCTACTGGGGAGGGATTTCAAGTAGTTCATCATATTCTGAACTAAGCATTGAGAGGGAATTTCTATGCAGCCATACATGGGAGCTTTACTGAAGAAACAGGCTGCAACATTCCAGTTTCCTTCCTATATGGAATTTGTTTCCTTCTGCTTCCTTCTAACATCTAAGTGAACATGAAGATAGCCTCTCACAGTCTAGTGACTCTGGTCACTGTTAAAAAAAATATAGAGGTCATCATCAAACACTCCAATTAGCTGTTCATAGAGTAAACAGTCCCGTTTATTGAAATCTATGTCAACTGTCCTTTTGGCAACTAAGAAGAGTTGCAGCTTTTCTTCTATTGATTTTTTGCCTTTTCGGTGGCAAATTAAAAAAAATAAAGTGTTTTCTAGATCCTATTCTACCGGATGCACTAATATTTTATGACATTTCTCTGCACAAGCATTCTTGTTTAGCCTATGTGTTATACTTCAAAGAGTCATTTTAATGAAGAACTACATGTGTGATTATTTTTCTTTCATTTTATAACAGCAAGCATCGTAACACATCGCTAGTTTTAAGGCAGGTTGTACAACTTAGGATGTTTACCTTCTCAGAGTAAACAGGCACTTCTGGTTTTGCTGTTTAGTTTGGTCCCAAAGTATTACCAGCCATCCCCAGCATGATATTTACACAGAAGGAATGCAAACTCTCATCCAGCTCAAGTGATTTTTTACGGTTCAGTGAGTAACAAGATATTAGTCACCAGAAGATCTTTTGACCTCATTCAGTTTTGCCTTCTTTTCTGCTAATAAATATATTCTTTTGGTTATGAACTGCCTACTTTTTATGCAGGCAAAGTCACATTCCTGGAAAAATCTGCCAAATGCAAGCCTCTTTCCATTTCTTACCTTGGAAGTTAAGACAAATTAATGGTGTATTAACTCAGACAGAAAGTTTTTGAAACAACAGGCAACAACCCCCCTAAAGCCATTCTATTGACCTTTCAGCAGGTACCCGAATATGGAAGCAAGGGCTTTGTTTGCACTGGCCACAGGAAATAATCATACTCCTGCATCCTTAATACCTGAATTTGGAATTTCCACACTGTTTAAAGGAATTACCTCAGATCTTTTGCAGCTCAGCAACAGAGGGCCATCTGGCCCAGACAACCCTGGCTGCTGGGGGAACAGCGCAATGGTTTTGCAGTATGAACAGAGCATGGGGAGAGACAGGTTGCAAATTCCTTGGAGCTGGCGCAGGGAAGGTCTTTTCACTTGTGAGACAGTGTTCAACAGGCTACGTGCCTAACCCCAACTTCTCCCAGGACCTCTGCTGAAGCAAGGATCCAAGCTGGAAGCAGCATCCTGCCACGTTAGCAGATGGGCACAGGTAAGGCAGCCAAAAGACCAGAGAAAAAGGGATGCTTATGCAGAAGTCACAGAAAGGGGGTTGATCACAACCGAAGATTGTAGACAGCTGTTAATAAGTTCGTGGACTGCGGCGGAGAGACGTAATTATAACATGACCGCACGCAAACAGGGAACTAGTATTAAGACTTCAGCAAACGGTAAAGCAGGATTTTACGGTGTGAATCACCAGCAGACATCTACTGTTGTTTGTGAAAGCAGCTTCATTAGCCTCTGTGGACAACACAGTGTCTGGTCACAAGAAGAGGCTGCGATGATACCTCACTGCCCAAGCTGGCATATTAGCCTTGCTGAGACCATATGCAGCTCTGTGCTGCTGCTCAGCATGAGCATAGCCATCAAGATATTTCACAAAACCAGCAGAAAAAACACCCGAAACTTCTCAGCTTCAAAAGCTCAGCTCTGCAGCCTCTGCAGTACAATAGAATATTGTTGAGGGCTTCTAACTATGTGCTGTATGAAAAATGATAGAATTAGTCTGTTTGCCAACAGGTAGTGCCCAACCTGCCAATTTCACAGCCAGCTGCTATCTATGGATAATATAAGCTGCTCTCCTGCTGCAGTAATAGTACATTCTAATAAAATTGTAACCCCTGTGTATTCTTATGTGTTTACTAGGAACTGTGAGATTTAATTAGATATAGCACATGCATTTTATTTGTCAGCTTTGCTGACAGAGATCTGAGATGTGTAACTTCACTGGGTGCAGATCCTTGAGAATCTGTGTTCTGCTTTAGCTGTCAATCCTGCCACTTCTCTGTTTTTTGATATGTGTATGTTTAGTTGCGTGTGAGGATTCTGCATTAGTGACTGTTAGGATAGATTTTAGTGTAGGTCATATCAACACCCAGCATATTCTGAAGCCTTCTTATATATGTATGGCAAGAGAGCCACTGCCAAAAGCAGCTAGTGAAGGAGACAAGAACTTTTATTTAAGTGCAAGGTTAATAGTGTTCCAGGGACCAATGCAGACAGGTTACATGGAATTGCCATCTGCAGCACTCTTCAAGGAGGGGATACGAAGGTTTTCAGAATCTACTGGAGACTAAAGATGCTCCATTCGAATGCCTGGAAAGAGCCCAGTTTCTTAAGGGTTGTTGACTTTCAATTTCTGAGAATCCAGACTTACCAAGATGTTCAAAACGGGTCCCAGTGAGCAGAAGAATCCAAACACTAATCAAGCTATGTATGTTATCTTGCTACTATATCTTACCCACTCTTTGAGTTTTTCTGGTTCCCACTGCTAAATAGACTGCAGCAAGCATTTTCTACTCTGCTGATATTTAATAGAATCCATCATTTTCAGAAAGAAAGAGATTTAATCTAGCAAAGTGCTTAAGCTTGCGCATACCTGCAAACATATAACTAATTCTGTTGAAGTCAAGGAGGAATAGCACATACTTGAAGTCAATACAGAGTGAAATCTTTTGCTAGATCAGTCCTCACAAGGGCTGCTGATGAGAGGGACTAGAGATGACTGGCTTTGCTCAAAAACATCCTACCACTGCCTGTGCAGCAGGAAGATGCAGATGGTTGCTGGGGCTGTTCTCTCTAAACGGAGATTAAGCACGTGAATTTAAGGCAACAAAGGGTTTGTGTCAATGTATAGGCTAACTTGTAGGATGAAATTACCTTAAAGATGCCTAGATTTAATATATAGAAACTCATCCTTATTTACACCTTAGAATGGCTCCATGGGAAGATAAGCCACGTCAGGACAGATGCTGCAATATTGCCCTTAGCCTGAAAGCAGGAATCCCTCTGTGTCACCTTTGTTCCCTCCATGGTGCAGGGCTGAGTGAGCACATCCAGAGGGCTCACTGCTAAGGTGTTGAGGGTCTTGGCACCTAAAACAGAAGGCAGTAGAGACACCAAACTTTCCAAAATTACATACTTCAGTACCTACTTCTTTTATGGATGGATCCACACCTAATGTAATCCGCTGTTGGCTTTTTGCTACCAATCCACATGTGTGTTTCAGTCCTCACCTGAAAGGACCGCTGCCAAAACAAAGGCAATAATTCAATCTCTGTGTCAAGTCTGTCACTGCTGAGCCCACCGAGAGAGGGTGACAACTGTGATTTTTGTAGTTTGTGCTGTGCTAGAAAGTGAGCTGCACCTGTTGGTTCACAGGCAAAAACTGTTTTTGCTTATGGTCAACCTGAGTTAGTTTAAAGAGGTGACTAATTCATGAAAGCTTCTATTGTCTACTACCTCATTCTCCTAGGTGTGGTTGGTCACCTCATAACTTTGTAGTTAGTCAGTTTTCCCAAAACAGCTCAGATAGATACACACTTCTAAGCTGTATTATCACTTCTTATATGATACAAACCCCCTAATCTTAATGAGCGATAGCTTAGAAGAAATAACGTTACTGATAACAGTACACTGAGACCTTTCTTTAGTTTTTGCTGTGAAAGCTGCTGTTTGGGGAGTCCGGCATAACAAGGGTTGGAGCTTCCTCACCAGGGCTGGGACTGCAGAAGAGTCCCGGGAACACACTGCTGATGCATGGGCGTAGCAGTCCCCGGACTGGTGCTAAAGTAATGTGATTTTAGTTACTGGCAAAGGGGAGGGCAAACAAACAAGAAAAAATTCAAAGAGAAACATCAAACCACTGTAAGCAACCTGAATTATGCAGGACTCATGGAGGGAAGACCAAGAGACTTCATAGGAAAATTACTGAAAAATGTATTGCAACATCTGTTTTGTGTCTGTATCAGACTTGAAACCTGTTCTGGTGACATGACAGGCGAAACAAAACCATTCCTTATCCCTCAAAGAAAGTAAGTACAGAAAAATGCCACTCACTCTTTGTCCTGTTTTCCCGCTGTAACCCTTTCAGACTTCCCTATACATTATTGCAGGTCTCATAAACTCAGAGGAGGCAGCACCAACCCCACCAGCAGTGCTGATTCAGCTGGACTGGGAGCTGAGGGAGCCAGCATGTAGTTGCCAAGGATCAGGCAGCCTGGTGAATAAAACGGGGGAAGCCGCTCTCCTGTCACTGTGAAATATTTCTGACCCAGGGTGAACACCACAGCCCCGCGCCGAAACAGCGGCCGGCAACCATGGGAATGGATGGGACACACTCTGAGTTCCATGGATGCTGCCAGCCCAGCTGCGGGGTCGGCAGAGCACAGATAGAAAATGTCCCTGCTCAATCCAGTCATTGCAGCTCTGGGAGAGTGAAGAAGAGGTGCCTGCTCTGCCTCTCCTATTTTATTCCCCTGTAAAATTCATGAAGGAAGGGCTATAGCAGTGCCACCTCCTCCTCAGCTGGTTCTGCTTTTCTCTTTAGCAACAAACCACACATAGGGCTGAAGGGCGAGGTTTAGCCCCCTGAAGAGAGCTATGCTGGGGTCTCAAAAAGGACATGTGTGGGGCACACGGGCATCCCACAGGCACCGCTGCACGGTGCTCAGTACCGTCTGCCAAGATGCCAGGAAGAAAAACACTGTCCGGATGACATTGTTAGAGACAGAGATTCAGAGCAATATATATAAGCAACAGTGTAGCTGTCCAGGACATTGTCATTACCACCAACCAATTACGATTCTTAAAAGATACTTTATAAAAGGCTGTATTGAACATCTTTTGAGCGCTTTGACAAAAATGTGAGATTCGGTATCCTTCCTTATTTTTTTAACCTTTTGCTTTATTTAATAAATTCTGTAAGTCTCTCTTTTTTTTTTTCTTTTCCCCCTGCCTAAAGTACATTAGTTTCTATGGAAACATTGTAGTCATTTATGTGCAGGGTGTTTTCTGACATCCATATGTGGAGTATAAAGACAAGTTATGTCACTGTTGTGAAATGTAGGCATTTATGTGATGTGTATCACGACTCTATGTGCAACAGAGAGGATACCTTTAGACTGTTACATCACAGATGCAAAAGTCCAGGTACAAGGAGACAGCAACGATCTGAGCTTTGGAATTTAACCTAGTCAATACACAGATAGCCACACTGAAGAAAAATATGGGATTCACTTAATATTTTGATTTTGCATATTTGGTCTTTGTTGTGTAGAGCAACACTGAAAGCTCAGTGAATTAATTACCACAGAGAGTCTAATCATGTAACTCATCCTTCCTGTGACAACATTCAATACTGCTGAAGGAAAGATAGAGAAAACAATCATGCTGTTTCTGCCTTCATGAAAAAGAGAAAATTATATTGTGACACAATGTATAAATAACAGAACCAAAGCCATTGGCTCTCTAAGTGTCTCATTCAGTAGAATAAAACAGGCTTCCAGTGAGTGATACTTGTTCCTTATGTTTTAATCAGGTTTTTATGAATGTACATTTCATATTTTCTGAAGGGTTAGCGAAATCCTCCCCATCTGAAGTACATTTTAAAAAGCAGTGCTATGGCAGTCTAGGATACTTAGAGAAAAAAATTATTGCATCTTAGACATGCTATAGAGCTAGAGTGCACACACACATATCCTTTGGCTGCTGTGTGTGAAAACCACAGTTTTAGGAGGTAGCACTCTGCTCACTGACATTAACATAATGTTGTTTCTCATACGTCTTTTACTTTTGATTCTTAATATTCAGAACTGTAATTTGACAATTTTGTTATCATTTCTACCATTAATTTCCTCCATCAAGACATGGAAATCAGCTTCTTTGAATATTCCTCTGCAATGCAAATTAAACTGCAATGGGAATATTAAGCTCTGATGTACAAATCAGGTGGTGCTACATGTATTACCACAATACCAACAACCAGCAAAAAGCTGTAGCAATATGACAGGTAGAATGAATTAAACCTATCAAGCAACTGAAACCAGGCAGAGTTATTTGCTAAAAAGATATAAAATATCAGCAACATTATCACTTAGTATGGACAATACAAAGAAAAAAAATACTTTCTCAGACTCCTCCAGCTGATACACAGGGATTCTGTGTACTCTTACTTTTTGAAAAATATGTAGATTTCAAATGTGTTTGATGAATCCTGCTTCACAAGAAGTCATCATATTTTCTCTAAGAACACTATTAGGAGTGACATAAGTTTCTCTGCTATCCACATTTCTCTGTCAGACCACCTTCAAGTGCCCTTCTAGTGGATTTAGTAAGGGCTGCCAACTCTGGCAGGAGCTTGAGATGAGGAGACACAATTGTCCTGATGGTGCACCTCAGGACGGCTCAGCAGCTCCTGGAGCATTCACCACCACCCTGGCAGAGCAGAGCAGAGCCAAGGTCCTGTTTAGCCTCATCAGAGGATATGGGCAGGGTTGGGGTCCCAGATGGTTTGATACCATCAGAACCACTTGAATTGAAAGAACATTTTGTCATATAGTAACACCTTTTTGTAATCTGGAGCTCTAGCTGACTTTTTGTCATGTCTGAATTGAGCATGCTTTAATCCCCAAATTTTCAGCATAAGACCAAGAAAGCCCACAGTACAGGGAGGCCCTTGTTATTTTAGATCAAAGTTAATGGAAACCAAAAATCTGTCAGCATGGTGGAAAATTAATCCAAATGGTTGAAAACGCAGCATCGTGGCACTAACAGGAACAAGACTGTTGTTACTATTTCCCAGCACTTGACTTCATTGGGAGATCAATGACCCTGAAGGCAAGGTAGGCCATGCTGGTTCTGACAGGTGGGTATAGAGCTGAAGAAGCATTTTTGCCTCATGTGATCTGGCATTACCAGCTAGCCTTGGTTCTCATGCATGAGAGCACCAGCACCTGAGCTGTGCCCACCTTGCTGGGAGATCTGTGGTCTCTGTTCCCTCCCTGGTTAGAGTCTGAGAACAGCCCAGTGTGGCACATGGTGGAGACAAACGCACTGGGAAGAACAGTACTGCAAATCCCCACAAAAGCATTGGTAAGTTACGCTTCCCTCACTTTACGCTGAGTCTGTCCATTAGGCCAGTCCTCAGTGACATGTCATACTTAACATCAGGCTTCTATAAACTGTTTCTGGTTCCTTGGGGTTTACCATCAAGTAAACGTTACTGAGGCTCTGACTTGCGATGGCTGCAGGGAAGAACATGGTGAAGAAGCCTTTATATTGTATCTATATTGCCTGACAACGCATCTACAGTGCAGTGATCCCACTCTAAATTAATTTTAGGTTGGTAAGCTATTTTTGAAAGGAAATGCTAAAATACCTGTCCTGATGAAGGGAAACCCAGCCCTGAAGTATGGGACTGGCAGTACTATGGGGTAAAGCTATTGCTGAGTGTAGGATTTATTTTGGCAATGCTTGGTACACTACGCCAGTATGACAGTTTCAACCTCACTTTTTTCTTTCTCTTGTCCTTCCAAGCAGAGCTGTCTGTCACTCGCAGGCATGTCAGATGGTTCAACTGGGAAGCAAACAGCCTCGTAAAAGAGGAACAAGAAAAGTGGAGTGAAGGGAAAAGCTGAATATTTATCTTGGTGTTGTCTTTGGAATAGTTCCTGACCTCAGCTACACGGTGCTGTGTCAGTGATGGAGACAGCAGACCCACCAACCATCACTCTGAGCTTCTCCTTGCAGAATTACCTTCCATTTCCAGCCCAGCAAATCAATAGCTTAGAAATTTCCTAGGAAAGGATGTGGTTTCTCAACACATTTTCTGAATGAATTTCAAAAAATGCTGCAGGTGCCATTATCAGGTGTTCCCTAATATTCGCATGAGAGGAGGGTGGAGTGGATCTGTGTGTGTAACAGCAGATTATCTCTCAAGATGCTGCTGGCTGGTTAATACTCACTGCTTATGGCTATTGAAAATGAACCATGTCTCTGTCAGACTTGAGGAAAGTTGATCCTGTTTAGCTTACTTTTATCCAACTATCTGTAAATCAGTCCTTTTCACTTTGTTGTCCTTTAAAGATAGCTATGAGTTTCTTGTCTCTTAGAGCTTTTTCTGTCACTTACTGCTATAACATATGAAAGTGCTTCATGCCAAAATCAATAGCAACAGCAAATTCCTTGGTGGACTTCAGGGAGTCATGCGTGTTGTAAAGCCAGATCTGTGCCTAAGAAAGCTACTTTGACTGGTGATTTTTCTCTGTTTCATACTGGAAGAAGTGAAAGTTGCTGAGGAATAAATGGGGCATTTTATTTTTTAGAACCACAACTGTAGCAGAGGCTTTCCTTGGATGGCAGCTTCCTAACATCAGGCTCAAATCCCAGGGCTGAAGTGTTGTTCCAGCAGCAAATGCTCTTGCAGAAGACTGGGGATTTTCCCACATTACCTCTCTGGCCCACTCACTCCTGCCATCCCCCATGGTCAGAGCTGTCATCATAAATTTTGGCATAGCTGGGGATTGATACATTCCT
The DNA here is from genome assembly GCF_000690775.1 of Eurypyga helias. Taxonomy (NCBI): domain Eukaryota; kingdom Metazoa; phylum Chordata; class Aves; order Eurypygiformes; family Eurypygidae; genus Eurypyga; species Eurypyga helias. Next base: position 54,088 of record NW_010235358.1, read on the forward strand.
TATTTGAATGTATCATGATTTAGTTTTCATGATTTGAAAACTGAAGCCATGGCGTCTTCCTGGTGCTGGATGCCGACCAAGACAGGAGCAAGGTGGGGAGCTCACAGCAGCCACGGCACGAGGAGAGTGGCCAGCCAGGTTCCCAGCTGGAGGCAGCCTGTAGGGTAGCTTTGGCTTCAGCAAGGTACTCAGTGCCAGCCTGGAGGAGACAAAGGCCACAGCCAAGTGCTTGTTGAGATTATCAGCAAAGAGGAGAATCAAGAAGGCATTTTTGCAAATGTGTTCAACCTCACCACCCACTGTCTATGGGGAAGCAGGCAGAAACCTGCTACAGTTGGCCAAGAGAGGACACAATGCCCTTAACAGAAACGAGGAACAAAGCTTTGGTCTTTAAAGACATCTCTTTCTGATCAGCATCACCTGAATCTTGTCTGGACTCAGCTTCAGCCAATTGTTCTTTTGCTATTTTAATAGGTTTAGTGGCATCAGATGATACTTCTATATCTCTGTATTTATGTGTCTTTATGTCTACGTATCTATATAATCACCAGAATTTTCAAAACATATATAAACACACACATATATATATCATCACAAAGCGCTACAGCACGTAATTTCCTAAGGGGTTTCTGTAGCTTTTGATGAGAAGACAGGATACCATTAATATTTTTAGGGCTTTAAATCTGAGTATAGCTGTTTTTCACTGGCTTTTTTCCCCCAAAGGATCTTTTCCAGAAGGCATAGCTCAAATGTTTTCCTCATAGTTTTGCAGGTGTGCTAGAAGCAATCTCAGACAGAATCAGTGTGGCACAGGATAAAATTGAAACAAGGAGCTTCCTTTCTTACTCCTTTTATATTATGTTAATATTTAACAATAATTTATGAACAAACCTGCACAGACTGACACTTTCTTGGAATTGTGATTGGTTTACAATATCCTTTCAGAGTCGGGAATGATCATCACCAGCTGCATGCTATGTGAATATGATGACTGCTTTCTAGCAAGTGTATGCCTTTAGTTGACTTTATTTTCAACTATTTTTGTTTTCCATCTTGTGTGAAGGAAAAAATATATGAGAATAAAGGTTTCAGTCTATGTGACTAGAATTTCTTCTACTTGTAATAGATGTAAAATCCCATCATCTCTAATAGAGAGTCAGTAAACAATACTCAAAGATGTCCAAGATCCACAACCCACCTAAAGATAAAATAGCGTCTAAATCAGTATTTTCATCAAAATAGCCTTGACTTTTCTCCAGTTCTATCTGACTACATTTCAAGCCAAAAATTCTAGCTGTTAAGATTACTCTATAAGCTACAGTCTCTGCGTAGGAGTTGGATCCCTTTGCAGTCTCCAGCATGAGCCTCTTCCAAGCAAGAGGTCAATGTTTCCATGGTGTTTTGCACGTGCTGTCCACTTACACTCACATATCAGTGTCCATTGTGATATTGAATTATCCAGATGTCTTGCCTATGATTGTTATCCTCCTGCAGCCCCTGAATAGCTGCAACTTCTCCCTTCCCTGCCTCAAGGAAACAAGTCAGGGCATGAGGGCTACGCACCCTGGCTTTCCAGCAGCCCATGGCAGCCTGCAGCTGCTGCTACATCCTCCCTGTTCCACTTTCTGCAGGGCAAATCTTTTGGCTTCCTGCTGCCTTTTGATCTCCAGCTTGAAAAAACAACTCCTTGTGTAGCTGAGAGCCAGGTGTGGATTCTGCACAGCTCTAACTGAAGCTACTAGGTCTGAGCTCTTTTAGGGAAGCTCCTTACCAAGGTGTTGTGGTCCTTGCTTGCATGGTTATGTCATTATCCTTTAAATTTATGCTGAGCAACACCAAAGTAAACAACCATACATCCACACTGTACTCATTGATATACCAGAGATTTATTTCAGAATATAAATTATGCCTGCTATGCTAGAAGACAAATCCTAAATATGGAGCATGTACACAGTCCCTAGCCCTGTAAACTCATTTTACCATGGCCTAGGGAGCACCCTGATAAGACAATAGAGAAGGATAAAAAAAAAGGGCAACATCATGGAAAGGGTATAGTTATAAATGAAAACAAATACTGTGCATCCCACTGTATATGAAATATTATTGATGAAAATTGGAATAACTCAATATAGTGCTCTTCAGACAAACAGAGCGGTCCAGGTACTCAGGGTATTTAAAACACAAAAATGCTCTCAAGACCCTGTTCTAATGCCTGTACATGTCAAACTTCAGCAAGACAGTTTGGTCATGCAGCTGACATCCAGGACTGAGGGGGTACAGCGTATTGTTGTGGAAGTGTATGCGCATGTAGCTAAAACTTAGCATCTTACACCACGCAACACTTCTTCTAAAGACTCTCTCTTTTTCCAGTGCAGCTGGGCCAGTAGGACAGACAGTAGAATTAGGTGGGCATATTCCAAAAAATGAGCAGAACCTTATAAAATTCATTACTGCAAAAAGACTATAAATAGGGGAAATCCTTCCCTGTACTATCCCGTATCCTTGCACTCCACCTTTGCTCTGATGCAGACTCCCTCCGGTATTGGCCCGGAGGCCAATAGGATCAGGCCCTCCCAGTACTTCTTTAGCAGTCATCTGCTCTCTTCACAACATCACCTCAGGGGAGACCTTGTCACTCTCTACAGCCACATGAAAGGAGGTTGCAGAGATGTGGGGGTTGGTCTCTTCTCCCAGGTGACAAGTGATAGGACAAGAGGAAACAGCCTCAAGTTGCACCAGGGGAGGCTTAGATTGGATATTCGGAAGAATTTCTTCCCTGAAAGGGTTATCAGGCATTGGAACAGGCTGCCCCCCAGGAGGTTGTTGAGTCACCATCCCTGGAGGTATTTAAAAGACATGTAGGCATGGTGCTCAGGGACATGGTTTAGTGGTGGACTTGGCAGTGCTGGGTTAACAGTTGGACTTGATGGTCTTAAAGGTCTTTTCCACCCTAAAAGATTCTATGACCACATGGAATTCAGGCGAAGTGGCTGGTGCAGTGGTGTCCAGCAAGGAAAGACACCCAGGCAGAGTCTTTCTGCATGTGGAGGGCAGCTCCAGCTGCTGGACTGTCCTCTGGACTGGCTGGGCTGTAGCAAGGCTGCTGGAAAACAGAGGAGCTGGTCTGCAAGTTCCTCCGGGAGCCGGGCTGGAAGAAGAGGCACAGGACACCTCCAGGCAGCACACACAGGACCAGGAGCAACTTAATGCAATCATCTCTCTGCTGTGATAACGTGAGATAGGGAGCAGAAAGGTCTCCTGCTAGGGAAAGGCTGTCAGGGTAAGTAATTACTTACCCTGAAATTAGGCCAAAAAACTTCTAGCCTAATTGCACTGGCTGTGAATTGCATGTGAAGTGCGTGGTATTTCATATCCCTGACTACTTAAAATGTCTTGAGATTTGTGCTGACCAGAGCTAACTAGAAACTCGTTATAACATTTTTACTAATTTCTGCATTTTTATTGTTTCTCTTAATTACTTTTAGTTAAAAAGCACTTGGAGATCAGCATTTCATTATACAGACTTGCATGGCCTGTTGTTCCAAGAACCTCTAGTCACCAAACACCTGGTGTCCCTCTGTCCCTGGTGGCATTGGATGAGGTCTCGGGGAAGTCTCAAGGCCATGAGGAGGATTTACCTGCAGATGATTCGGCACCTTCTGGCCGCAGAGCACCTCACATTTACTTGTGGGGTGAGATCGCCTCATCCAACGCTGGCTGGCTGTGTCAGCCGGGCACCAAGCCCAAGCCTGGTTTCCTGAGGTCAATGAAGAAAGAGAGACATTTGGAAGACATGTAGATGTCTTCATCTCATCTACCTTAAATGCTGTTTCCAGGTGACAAGTGATTTTCCAGAGGACCATTTCTTTCCCTGATGACCAAGGAGGAGTCTAAGGGGTTACTGACCCACCCATCTATGCTGTTAGAAGGGCTAAAAAAACTGCAGGCCACCAGAGAAAGGTCTGTTGATAAAGAAAATAATTATATCTCTTACTCTGAATCAAGCTGAGATGTTGCAAACTCAATTCATGTGTTAAGCCAGAGCCTATAATTCAGCCAATAGCTTTTGGAGCCTTGATTAAAATACAGTAAGAGTGCAAGAGAGGGGAACTGAGAGATAGTGTTTTGTAATGTTAAAGGGCCATATTAGACACTGTAGAAATATTGGCACAGTCTGGTAATGCCATTTTCTATATGCTAAGTAATTACATAAACTAATATTTTTGTAACCTACACCTGCTGAGAGATACAAATGCACCTGTGTAGAATTGGGGTTGCCTGTAATTTTGTTCATGTCCTTTGGTTTCCTGGTAGCTTACAGACATTACACTGATAATATGCCCCATTAGACCCGTGCCATATTCTGCACTGAACAGAATCATATTCCTTGTATTGACATAAAATAATCACAATATCATATTTTTGTCTGAATAAATAGATAACAAATGCATGCACAGCACACAGTTTTGATGAATGGGACCCTAAAGAGCTATGTTACTGACTGAAACACTTCAATTGTAGTTTTCTATTTTTTTTTCCATAGCTGGAACTGTACGTGCTAAAGTGTTTCAGAAAGTACACCCTAATAAGAGGCTACACCTCCTCCAGAGATTCCCTGAGCAAGCTGTAGCCCGCACATTTGCACAGCACTGCACATGTACATCTGAAGAATCAGAGATACTCCCTGTGTCCAGAGTAGCAAACAAACTGCTGAAAAATATGCCCTGTAATCTTTTTACAGATCACCACTAAACACTTTGCCGCTGTTTTTGAATACTCTTTCCTTCAGATTCCTCTGCAGCATTCTGTTCCTTGTTAACTATTAGATCAAGGAGATGTAATTCTGTCTGGTCATCACAGCTACCTCTTCATACTTCAAAGAAGTGCCTGCATATTCTTCAGAAAAGTTATTTTCCACTATTTGATAGAGTGCTTTATTTTTCTTTAATGAGTGGGTGAATAGAACATTCTGTACCAGCATGTAAAAGCCATAGACTGCAGAGGCTTGCTTGTTTTATCAAAGAAGAAAAATGTTTATTTAAGGGTTTGTTTCCCACATTTTCCTTAGATAAGGATACAGATTGTCAAGCTTTAGTTTCAGGAGAGATAGCTAGAAAGTAAGTCTTTATCTTCTCTTCTTTGTGTAAAAGGTGTAAGAGTGTACAAAAAATAGTACATAGCCACATCTGAAATTCTAGTGCCTGAAACATCCTTTAAAATGCTAGTTCTTGTTCCTTTAAAAAAATTGGTATTGCTTTTGCTTATGAAACAGTATTCCTATGCCTGTTTAAGAAATGTAGAGTAGTCCGAGTGTGATGTTTGAGAGAATGCCTTCCTTCTGCATAGCCCTCAGTGACAGGGAAACAAATTGCAAACACTCCTATAGCTTCTGAACTACCTCATGGGTTACACACAGAAAACATACTTTAAGATGAAGTATCAGTGTCTTACGCTATGAATAAGTATCAGAACATAAAGCATGTGGCCTATTCTTAAAAGCAGTGGCAGCAATCCAGCAGTACAGCTACGCATGTGCTCGAAGTTACATATGTGAATATTTCTTGTGATTTACAACAAGTGTATGTCTAAGTGTTTTTCCAGATCAGGGACAGAACCTCTGCTCATTCCTACTGCAAGAGAATTGCTATCACTCCCTGTCCTGTTCTTCCATGTAAGAATTTCTGCCAGATGTTGCACATTCATGTCTTTCAAGTTCTGAAGAGGAGAGGTTAACCAAAATTAAATTATGCAAATTAAGTCAGATAGGAAGGAGAGAAAATTGTATTTTGAAGCTGACAGACAATGTACCTGCACTTGGGGAATGAAATGCAAGTTTAAATAGGGAGCAGTGAGGGGAGATAAAAGAACACAGGTGTGTTGTATGTTACCTAGCAATGAAAGCCGTCTGTGACATGAGAGCAGAGAATTCATTTGGAAAGGGTGAAAATACCTAGACAGGCATGTACCAAACAGTAGCAAAAAATTAATAACTTTTCATCACAAATAATCCTGAAGTTCCTTGTACATTTAACTGATGAAAATTGGACATATAAGGATTGGAATTGGGCCATGACAGAATAGTTTAATATAACAGCATATGCAGAATAACATGACAACTCTGGAAAGATAAAAACTTGCAGTAAAATCCAGCTTCTACTGAAAACAGGTCTTTTGGCACGGACGGTCTCTGGGCCAGAGCTTTCTCCTTGGATTTTACGTTACAGGCGAAGGACCAGATCTGTAGCCGTGCGGCAGCCCCTGAGCCTGAAGGAGCACCCTGAGCAGCAGGGGGTGCGAGGCAGGTCCCCACAAATGGGGCTGCACCGTCACCCCATCACACCCACACCTTCCCTGGGGGTGCTACCCTAAATGGGCTTCTTCTGTCCCCTCAGTAGGTGCATCGGTGGATGTTCCCCTGGGTGTGCTGTGGCCCCAGCAAGAGGTGTAGGGTTTGCTTTGCAGGTTTCTGTTTCCCCTGGTAGTCTCCTCCCAGGGCAGATATAAAAGTGAACTACCTATGGAGACTCTGGGGAAGAGACCACATCAGGCTAACATAATGGAAATGCTGTATTGCCTTATTCCCAAATTTACCAACAGTAAATTCCCTTTGGCTTCTTTGGGGCATCTCGGAGGGACAGCTACAGACTCTCTTTGGAGATTTCATTACCACGAGTGGAATGGTTCATTAATCATCCTGTGGAGTCTTTTTTAGCAAATCTAAGACATGTAAAGCGGTACTGAAAAGGTCATGCTGTTTAATGTAGGATAAATAAATGTGATCTTATTTTAGTAAGAGTCAATCATATTTCACTGTTGTTAAGGTATAGACCGTGTCAAATGCCAGCAGCTTTAGTAAGCAGGTTTGTTTATTGTTTTATATATCTCCCAGGGAGTAGAGAATGACTTTGCTTGGAAGAAAAGTACTGATAATATGTCAAAATAATCTTAACATCTTTCTCAGATTTACCAGTTTTTCCTATTCCAAGTGATTGAGTTTATAAAAACCAAAGCAAAGAAATCAGTAAGAGGGAGCTTGATGTTACGAAACCTAAGAATGAAGCAAAATACTTGAAGTGCAGAAGCAACTATACAGTTTGTCAGTAAGGTAAATATGTATTTATTTACAGAGATCCATTATGATATGTATGATGATATGCTACAATGAGTCGAAATGTGCATAATAGGTAACCCAAAAGAGAGAATTTATTAATAAATTTATGAATTCATTCCTTATTCTCTTTCAAAAATCTGTGTGACTGAATATTTAACGTGTAATCTTCAAGATGCATGTTGTACAAACTTTTTAGGAAGGTACTAAAATACTTTATTCAGAATGCCCAGCCTAATTAGTAGACCGGTCAGTTCAATATACCAGCTACAAATTGCTTTTGATAGTAAGTTGCCAAACTAAACAACTCCAGAAAACTAGAACAGATGCTCTCGGGGATAAACAATCTGGGTAATTTTTGTAATTACACATTTGCATGAGAACCAAACCACTCTGTAGAATAAAATATTTTTCGGACTGTATTCTTTGTTAGTCATTAAGCCAAGTGACCCAAGCGGCTCTGATGATGGGCTTTTTGGCCTTCCTGTTCCACAGTATTCGCTTCAGTGAACTCCTTAATTATTCAGTTAACCTGTAAAAGATAAAAAGGGCAAACAAAGCCTATGTGGTTAGCCTGAACGTAACATGAATAATGGGAATTATTTTTAAGAAGTCAGGAAGCTTAATGCTCACCTCAACAGGTATAGAAAGTGCTCTGCTAAAAATTTTATGAGAGCTGGTCTCTCTCAAAATCCACCAAAGGAGAGTAAATAATGTATGTGAAAAATTAAACCGTCCAACAAGCAAAAGCACATTAAAAAAGACTCTAGTATATCAACTACTTTTTCTTCCACAAGCATATGAATAACATGGGTAGCCACAAATTTCCCAGACCTGCTATACTTAAATCAGTCTGTATTTGACCATATGCGTAAATTCCACCATAAGATAGCAGTGTGCCTTGTACCAACCAGCAGTAAATTTACTTTCCCGTAAATTATCTCTGCTACTCTGCTATCTAATGGGTAGGGGAGAGAAGATGGTGGAGTGTGAAGAAAAAGGAAACTCGCAAAAGGAAAAAAACATAGCAGGGGGAAATACGACAAACACCTAAACCTAGCGAGGCTTGATACCCACATTAGTTTCTCTTTGTTGATTGCAATCTAAGAAAATGTTTTTCAAATATTTACATTTAGGGACTTTCCTACAGTAATGTATTATTTAATTGCTAAAAGTATATAATGTTCTGCTGCTTTCTATCAGAAACATGTAATGTGCTTTCTCCCTGTGAGACACACTCTCAGACATTCATTCTCTTATTGAAATGTTTGCTTTCACGTTCAGTCAATATGACATCAAAAAATATATTCCAAAGTTGTGGGTGTTCAGTTTGACATAGCTTTCAAAAAGGCCAGTATTCAGAAAGTGGCAACAATATGTACTACTTCATCTGGAAACACTGAGAAGTGTGGATACTCTAAAATTTGGCCTCTCTCTAGAAAAGTAAGTTTCTTGACCTAAATACTGAAATGTTAAACTGTTTGTTTCACAGAGGTTATAACAACTTGAGAGTTTGAAGAACTAATGAATTTTAAATTCTATGTATTAGAGCTAAGCAAAATTCCAAAATTAACAGACATTTACAGTCAGTGCATCATTCTATGAAATCTCTCCCTCATTTTTTACTTTGTCTCACCCTCCTTGCCCTCCCTGTCACTGGAGTAAGTGAAAAAAGCAAAATTAAAAGAGGAAGAAGAGGAGGAAGACTTTTCCTTACTTTGCATTGGAAAAATGTTAACTTCCACTTTAGGCTTGTAGCATATTCTTCTTAGTGGTAGAAAATTAATATATTTGAAGATTTAAAATGTTACTTTTATTTATTCAAAGAGTTCTATTATTCACTCACATTTCCAGCTGGGGAGGGGAGCTGGGGAGAATAAGGGAATGTGAGTATTTGCCATTATTTCAATGTAGAAATTTCAAGCATTAAATATTTTTTCAAGCATAAAATATTTTTCTGATTTTTCTAGAAGTGCTATTTCCCCACAGAACACTGATATCACAATCTTTTTGAAATATTCTCATTTAAGATTCCAGACCTTTCAGCTAACACTTTTAATGAGTTTAAAGGTGTTAGCTTACAGGTATAACATTCACTGAATTACCACACTTCAGGATTACATCCGCCGAAGACTTCAGGGACTTGGTATGAGATGACGGTGTAAGTTAAAAGCACTTAAGAGCAGTAGTGTGGTCTTGAAGCTCCTGGACAGCCGCTGCCCAGCCCAGAGGGCACCCACTACTGGACCCTTTCCCTGGCAGCCTTTCGGCAAGGGGAGTACCACTGGGTCTGTGCCTGCAGAGCAGCTCTGCTAGTGAGTGCAGCACCTCGGTGGCCTCCCCAGGTTTAAGCCACTTCAGTTTGGTTTAGTTTGTGGCTCCTGCCTGCAAGGAGGTCCATGCCACCCTGTATTTCTGGTCAAAAATATGGTCTGAAATCAGATGTACCCTGGAGGCCTGGATTTGGAGTGATTTACGCTGGAGATTTAACCTGGGCTCCAGTTGAAGGGGAAGCTGGGTCTTGCCCTTAGGTGAGCACTGGAAGCAGTCATGCCGGAAAGCCCTTCCCTTTCTTCCTCTTGAGCTTCAGAGGAAGCAAAAAACTCAACCTCAAATCATGTCAGCAATTAATAGTGTCCACCCCCCAACCTAATGACCTCTGCATACTCAAGGTGAGCATCCTCAGACGCAAAAGAAATGGGGTCTGCGCCCTCATGAGCTGAAATGCAGGTTGTCCCCATGGGAGTCTGTGAGCTCGTGTTGGGCTCTCCCCACCAACTGGGCATCCCACACGTCCCCCTGAGCTGAGAGCATGGCCTGGCTGTGAGTCCTGCGCGGACAGATGCGTGGGGGTCTGCTGTAGACTGGCTCTTCAGTGAGTGGCACTTGCAGCAGGAGGGCCCTGCTGCTAATTCAACCTCTTTTATAAAGCGGCTCCAGTCATTTTTCCTCTTTCTGTTTATTATTTAAGTAATTTGTCAGACGCAGTGGCAGAAGCAAGGCCTGCTAGGAAAGGAGCCTCTGTCAGATCGCTTCTGTTAGTTTAGTCCTAAACCAAATTCAAATAAGATTTTTAATGATGTAAAAGGCCTCTGTTAGACATACATTAAAAAATATGAAGAAATGCCTCCACCACACACACAAATCATAATCTGAAGTATTTTATGAGTTCAGTCAGTTTTAGGTCTGTGGGAAAATATAGCTTTATTCTTGGTGCACTAAGCAGCAAAAATAACCAAACTAATTCTTCAGGGAGAAGTCTGAAGGTGCAAGCAAAAGAAGCCTGAGAAAAGAAAAGCCACACAAATATGAGGTAGGCCTTTTTAACATCATCTGTACGTACAGTATCGAGAATACAGAAAGAAATATAGCTGTGGTGCACCAGGAAAAAAATCTTTGAAGAAGCTTTTCACATGAAAAATAAAAAAAAAAAAGATTAGTGAATATATATTAGAGGGGATATTTCAGTCTTAACTCCTATCCTTAAAGAAATTAAAACCTTCCAACAGCTATCCTCAATACCTTTCCATAAATTTAATACAAACATCCCCACTCCATCTAGATCCACATGGCTTATTTTGCTTATGGCTATATGGTACCACCATAGTTTTGTGGGTGTACAGTAGCGATGCAGTAGAAATACCACTCTGGTGGGACAGCAGAGGCTCTGGGACGTGCGGATGTGGAGTGCGGTGTATGGGAGTCCTGGCACCAGGTGACAGGAGGTGGGCCACAGGTTTGGCACTGGAGACTCCCCAGCTATAAACAACTCACCGGTGTCAACTAAAGAAATACAGACATGAAGCTGGACAAACCTGGTTTTAAGGGGTACAAAAAGAAGAAAGAAACATTATTTGGTATATGTAAAAGTCTCTAGAGTTAGCAAATTCAGATCTGATATGGAGCTCAGACCAATTAAGAAAGAGCAAATATGTAAAACATGTTAGCTAAATGTAAAAAAGAACCCAGATAGATTCTACAGTGAGGAAGAAGAAACCGTCAATGTGAACATCACATCCCCCTGGTGAGGGACTACAGATGCCACCAACCACCCATATCGGGCCCCACTCCAACACCTGAACAAAAGCAGCAGCCCTCGGACCCAGAGGAGGTGGGGAAGCAGGAGCATTATACCAGGAGAAGTGGTAAAAACTAAGGAGTGTGCATGTCACAGTTTTAGCTGTAGTGTTATTACTACTACGATTGAAACTTTGTCTGCATATACATATTCTTTCTTTTTTCTGTTATAACTTTATCTGGAGTAATAATGACTCGGATTAGACTGCTAAGATTTCAATTAAACGAACAGTAAATTCCTGTCTTTGTATTTAAGTTGTTTCCTCTTTGCCAGTAAAATGAGGTACTGAGCATAACAACTAGTTTCACTGGCTATAAGTGGTAAAAATGTGACTTGTTAGCAATAGCGGAACAGTATTTCTTCCATTTTAGTTTAACAGGAAAGACTAAACACTCTTACAACTTTTAGCCTAAAACTAGTACCAGCTGAGGTTTCATCTGCATTTCACAAACTGAAGGGAAATTGAGAGATCAGATTTTTTGGTGGTGTAAGCAGGCTTTGCTTTTTGGTTGTGTGGAAAAAAGGGAGCCCTGATTTCAGGCTCTGCTTCTGGGACAGGTGGCTTCCTTGAAAACCTGAAATCTGCCAGGAAACTAACACTTAAGGGTAAAATCTTGCTCTCACTGCAGTTAGTGGGAATTTTGCCACTCACCCAAGGAAGTTTTACCCAAAAATAACCCTTCAGAGAAGATCAGGATGAGATCAGAATGGATCACATCCATCTGCTCAAGCTTGAGCCCAGCGTTGGGACTGAGCGTCACTGCTGTCCCCTGTGCACTGCCTCAGGTGGACACAGTCCACAAAAATATTAAGGCAACACACAGGAAATTGGAGCTGTTGTCTGTGGGATTTTCCAGCTGCGGTGTGGAGACACATATGGGTGCTTTAGATCAGCTGATGCTATAAAGCACATTATAAATAGAAAAGCAAAAAAACCACAAATAAAAACCCCAGCTAACCAACCAGAAAACCAGAAAAGCCCCAAACCAAGAGGAACATATCACATGCAGCTGTGATTAAGGCAAATGAGTTTTGATGCTCTGAAATAATATTGTTTGAGTTATGACTAATTGGAATGCTTGGAAGAGAAAGTGTAGCTAGCTGTACCACACCAGAAAAAAAATCCACTAGGTATATATAGCTATACATCTCATTAATTTCCTTTAGATTGTGTGATGTGCAGCAGTAACTTTGGTTTAATTAAGATCCAGGTTAAAACATGTATACATGAGCACATATACATGAGGACACTTCATAATTGTTGACCATGAACATAATATTTTAGTTTCCATACAGAATACACAGGGACAGTTTTTGGCCTATTTCAGTCAAGTTACATCATGTAAAGATGTAAGTCTATACACCAAGAATGAAGGGAATATGGGTGACCTCCTCAAACTAGTCACAATTCATACGCCCAGGAGAGTTCTTATGTTGTTCTGGTGATGTTGTTTGCCCAAAGTGCGTGGCTCTGTACAACACTCTCCTGACTTTTGCTCAAGCACACATGTTCCCAGTGTTACTACTGTTGTTTTCTCACATTAGCACTTGGGTTTGTGTTCTTATGCACAGAGAGTAGGGACTCCATCTATCCAACCCTAGATTTTCTGAGTAATTAAACGTCTGGGTCTGAATTATTCATTATTGGATCATTTTACAGTCTGTTGAAAGACACAGTTATTTCCAGAGGGCAATTCCCCTTCCTCCAAGACAGATCTTTAAGACAAATCATCCTCTACAAATGCCTGTTTCTCTTGACCGGGCTTTGAAGGTGACCAGCTCCGACTGAGATGTCTAAAAGTTTGCTTACTTAAGCCTCAGGAAACCGAATCCTTCTCGGAGTCTGTACATGGGGGCACACAATGTCTGTTTGTCAGTTCTTGCCTGTATCTAACCAGGAGGTCGTAAAACAGTGTCATGTGCTCTGTACAACTGTAAAGAATGCTCTGGAGTGTTTGGCACTCTGTATCCATTAAATTTTGGATTGTATAGACTGATCGTTGAACTCTGATAATGATTTTGGAAACTAAAACTTTTTTTTTTCTTTTTTCTTCCCCCCCCCCCCCCCCGTCATGGAATATTAATGTGCTCAACGATTTTTCATGACAAAGCTTCCAATTTTCAGTGAAAATTTTCAACTTTATTAAAAATCACTTGTGTCATAATTACAAGAAAATCAGTCCTAAATAAGGTATATGATATGTTATAGCTGGAGTAATGTTAATTTCAAAATGTGTTAATATTAAAAACCTCTCCAACATCTGAATATTTCAATGGAAAATAGATCCCTGTGATCAATAGGGAAACTGGATTCCTACGATCAATCAGAATTTGTAATGATGATTTTAGTTTCCATTGATGTTTTTAATTGCCTTTTGGTTTTAAAATTAACATATGAATGCTTTCATAATTAAAAAAATCTAAATAGTTGTGATATGAAAAGCGTAGAAGAGACTCAAACCTTTGCAAACAGTCATTCTAACAACATTTTATTAGCATGTCTTAAGCATTAGTTTTTGACAAATTTACTATGAAGTCTGTATTATACCATTGCAACAGCCATGGCATGATTGCTATCACTAAGCTAAATGCTATAAACCCATCTTTAAATGTAACAGTAAGCTTAACATAATGGGAAAACATCACAATCTCTGATTGGGAAGCTCATTTTCTGGGGTAATTGAGGACAGGGGAGCTGAGCTCAGGAATAACCTCGGGTCTGCTACTTCCCTGCCAGATGGAAAACCTCAGGGGCGACACGTTTGGTCTCCCAGGGGGAAGGATGCCGGCCCCTTTGACAGCCCATCCACTCCACACCAACTGCATCAGCCTTGGAGGAGATTACAGCTCCCGCCCTCCCGCCAGAGGAAAGGTTGTTGCAGCAACACATGGAGGCAGCTATCAGGGCTGCGTTTGTGCACAACAGGAAGGCAATGAGCAACGTTATAGGAGAGACTGCAGGCAGCAGAATGACAGGGGGGAGGCTGCTGCCACTCCTCAGGTCTGGCCAGTGGCCAGGCGAAGCCAGTGATCCCAGCAGGAACACATACACACATATATACAGCACACATAAATATATAAATACAGACACACTTATAGGTCAGTATGGACTGGAACACTCCGCACTCGCACAAACACGAAGAGCACCAAGGGCCTCATCCTGTTCCCTCTGTGGTGATAGGGGCGAAAGCACATCAGGGGAAAATTCATATCCATAGGGAACCCTCCAGTACTTAGAGCTACATAAATAGGCACATGAAGACATACACATGCACTATGGATTGCTACAGTAATGGGCCTTAGAAACCCAGCGCACCCAGCAGCTGGTCCCTTGCTCCCCTGGTTGCCCCGTTGCCTCACGCACAGACACACACAGACATGCAAACGGGTCTTTCTGGTAGCTAGTCCGGATTTAGCACTTAGCAGTAGTCAACTCCCAGATGCCACTGTCTCTTCAGTAACCAGCTCAGAACCCTGGCCCCTCCAGTAGCCAATGCACAGAGTCTCTGGTCTCCCCAATTTAGACCTGAGGCTGCTCCTATTCTTGGCTCCCAAGTCTTTATTTGGCTCACTGCCTAGTCCATCTTGATGTTCACTAGCCATCACACAGTGAGACACACAGCCTCATGTGTTCTATTTCTGGCAGCACAAACACATGGTCCTTCTGACCCATGGTTCTGCTCCAGTTCCTAGGACTCAGACCCCCCATACATGCACTAGCACACAGAATACAGAGCCTTTCACACAGGAAAATAGTCAAAAATAGAGTTTAATAAGAAGAAAGGACAGACTGCACTGACCAGCCCCTGCTGACCTCCAGCTGGGCCCATTTATTCCTTTTCTCTCTACTTTCCTATGTTTGACCTTCCCCAAGCCGTGACCCTTCTTCTCCCTCTGGCTCCTCCCCTGAACATCCCGTAATAAATCTGCACAATCCCCACATGTTCATCTCCTTAATCCCATGAGTGCCATCCCATCACAGGCCTTGTCATCCTCAGTCTGTAAGAGGCTCTGGAGATGGCCATCTCTTGTCACAGCCTGGGGAGGGGCGAGGGCCAGGGCACCTTTCTCTGGTGAGGTTACTGTCCTCACTCCCTGCCTGTGTGCCTCTGTGCTCCTTTGTGTGTGGGGAGACGAGCCTTTAATCACATAAGCCAACAAAAACATGTCAACTTAATTCCAGATAAATGAAACCATTGGGAGTAACTCTCTGAAGAAGCAGGAACCACTGACACTGTGTCAGGGTATCTGATGCACTAAGAAGGGAGACGTTGGATTAATGTAAACACACACACTAAAGTAAGGATGGTGGAGAAGTTCCTTCCACTCTTTTTCCTCATATATTTCTTATTATCATTTTCTCATTTTTAATTCTGCTATTCACATTTCTCAAACCTGCATTTTTTTCTTTCCCTGCTGTTGCTGCCCTTCAAAACCAATGTAATCAAGGCTAGCTCTTGGACTTTGATGTGACCAAACACAGACACTGCCAATCCAAGTGCATTGTGCACCTTGGGGCCATAGAGTTTCTCTTGGTATGCAGTCTACAAAATGTCTTCACAGTAGTGGGAAACTAAGGATTTTAAAAGGCGCAATACCTGGTACCCAACCCAAAGTTTATAATCTGGAAGTGGCCATGGGCATTTGTGAGTTTCATTAGCTCAAAGCATGTTTGGTCTGGCCCTGGGCTGCTAATTCACCTGCAACTGGAGGAGATCAGTTGTGCCACTGGAGCCTGTCTTCTGGTGTATTTTTACCAAAAGGAATCCAGATTTTGTGCTCAAAGACCCATCTCCAGTAAGAGTCAAAGCATGGTAAGTCAGGACAACTGAGAAACTCACTTCAACAGTGGCAGAAACGTGACTGTGCAGGCATCTTTGATCAGATGAAATGAAACCAGAAGTTGGGCTCTAATTTTAAATAGAAAAAAAAAAAATAGAGACCGAGTGAGCATCGCATTTGACACACAGGAGCACATTTAATGTGTTCCATATCTTAGAGTTCATCCAAAGAATATCTAAAATGTCTATAGTGTGTGGGACCTACCTCGGGCTCCAAAGTGCTCCGTCTGTGGTGGGTACACAAACGCAGCCCACTGCCCATGGACAGACATACCCTGTGCCAGGCAGAAGCAGCCAAACCTGGTCCAGTCTGGCCTACACTGCCCTCCAGGAGGGGGACCTGGAGCCAAGCAGCCTCACAAGTACGCACACTTTTTGTTTGGGGAGATCTAGTAGTAGGTTCACGCCAAATGAGTCTGAGACTGGACTAACACAGATGATTAGAGGACAGAACCTGGAAATGACCAGGAGAGTTATTTGACAGTGTAGATGTACCTGAAGGAGTCAGTACTCTCAGGGAAAAAAACATTACTTATCCACCTACAAACAAAACTCACTTCTGTTGGAGAGCTGGTCCTAGTATAGTATGACTTTTTTTTTTTTTAACTTTAAAAGTAGAAGTATTTAATCTTATGTGTTTATTAAGCAACTATTACAGCAATTTTAGTGCAATTATAGTTAGCGATGGATTCCATATTAGTTTATAAACAAGGAATGGCATTTGTAAAAGTAGCATACTTTAGGGTCCCTGAACTAACTGAGAAATCATAGCCTGTGCCTATTATGCAGGCATGCAGGAAAGTTAATCAAATAAAGGTGGAATGTAAGTATGCCTAAACTGCAGGTTGATAAACGCCATATGGGTGCTCTTACGCAGGAATAAAATGGCTTTCATTTTCTGTAGCTTAATTCTTTTTAAATTGCTGCAAACTCCAGCCTCTTTATTCTGAGTGAAAACACATGTCTAAGGAGATTAACGTGCTTGAACTTAGGCCTGTTACCTTCACCACTGGATTATCCATAACTTTCCTGAGCCTCCCCACCCAAACTGGACATTAAAACAAGTTGTTGCTCCTACTTATATGCAAAATGTCTAAGGGAACATAGCAGTATGTTCCATGCCAGCTGCACGTTCAACACGCGGAGCTCTTCTAATCGGTGCTTTCCCCCCAGTTTGCATGTGTGTTAAGAAGTTAAACTCCAAAAGACAGAAAGGGAACTAAAAGTCTGAAAGAGTTCAAAGAAATCTGGCCTCTTTCTATGCACCTTGTTAGAATTTGTCCCAAGGTCACTGGACCCAGTTCTTTCTCTTACATGAAGAAGATGCAAGAATGGCAATGTACAGCAAAAAAAATACTATGACAGACTAAAATTGGTGTCAAGCTTCAGTAAGAGTGCTGCTTTCTGGCCCTCACCTCTAACAAATTCCTCAAAAAGACAGGTTACAAGTTGCACCTTACCTACAAAATGCCCTTCAACATTAAAAGAAGAAATACTTCTTGATACACAGCTTCTGATTTAATTTTAGTATTTAACATTGTATCGTATTTCTTGTGATTGAAAAATATGGGAAGTAATAAAGAGAAAAAACAACAACAACAAAAACCCATCAATAAACACAAACTGATTCATAGCTGAGGTACCAGCTTATTGCTCAAACTGTCTGGCACGCATTTGATGTGCAGGATGGTGAGAAAAAAATCTCATAGCAGCTATTTCATTTGTGCACTCCTAAATAGGGCAAGAATATTCAGAGGATGTGCATCACCACTAAATAATTGACTCACTGCAGGTCTTGTTCTATGGAGCAGGAAGGTAATACCACTTTGATCTATATTTGGGGCAGACTGACATCAGCCGTGGTTCCCCACATGTGGCAGGGGTGCTGCTGGCATCACACAAACAGCTCCCCAGGCAGTCTCCCGCATCCAGTATGGATGCTGATTTGGGTCTCCCAGGAACCACCTGCTCAAAGGCGATGGCTGGTTGTGCGGGCACCCTCCCTGTGCCTCAGCTCAGGCCATCACGGGTGTCAGACACCACCACCAGCCAACACTGTTTCGCAGACACCTGGCCCCTGGCAGACCAGGGTGGTGGGAGGGTGTGCTGCAGGCCTGATGCCCCCGTGGGAGAGTACGTGGTAGGAGGAGGTGTGGACAGCATAGGTAGAGCCAATATTCGGTGTCTCCACCTGCCTAATCTGAATGCCAGCAGCCTTACCTTACAGCAGTGATTTCAGAGTGCCTTTCAGTGAATGATAAAATCTATTCCTCTGTATGACTCTGCTTGCCACACAGCTCCATGTTTTCATTGTCTTTAAAGACGTTTCACACTGCTGTGTAGCCTAGAGGGGAAAAAATCCAAACCTGTCTCCTGATGGAAAAGTCTAAGCTCCATGGATACTGTTGCTATAATACAACTTCATAACTGTAGCTGGACCCTAAGTTCCCTATGAAAACAGATGCTGGATGAGAAAATATGACTTTTTTGGAAGCTCTACAGTTATATCAAGAAAAATATAAAATATTAAGGTTCTATCAAGGATTATAGAATATTAGAATTATACCAAGAAAAGCACAGTGTGGCTTCACTTTTGCTAAATTATAGGTTTCATTACTATATCTTGCATCTCATAGTAAATTTGGATTATTTAATATGAACATATAAAATATCTTAAACCGTGCCAAGGTGTTATGGGTGACCTCAAATTCAACCTCTAAGGAAACACAAAAATGCAGAGAACTTATGCAAGAAAGCAAGCACCCACTTTCTGAACCTTTTATAATGAAGAGGCTGGGAGAGAAGGCAAAAATGTAAAAAGGAGGGGAGGACCGGAGGCAGAAAATGGAGAGTTAAAAAGTATTCATAGTGATACCAAATATTTGGGGAAAAAAGTAAAGACTTGTAAGGGTTCAGAAGTGTTGCATATCTTACTTCTTTATTTTTAGATTTCTTTACACTTCTGAGGACCTGGAAAACTTATAAAAGCTAAGACTACTTGAACATATACTTACTAGCTATTCAATGTGTACTTGCTGCATACTCTAACTGGTCAAATGGATGCATGTAACTTGTGAAGGAATCAAAATTTTAGGGGGGTCCTAAGTGACCACATCTGAATTTCACCCTGAGTAGAGGCAACCGTGTGCACCTCCGTCCCCACTCCTGGTTCCCCTTGCAGCAGAGAGACAGTGATGGGGAGCAGGTCTGCGGAAGCATGGAGCAGTCAGGCCGCAGGGACAACCCAACAGCTGCAGAGACCAGACAGTCAGTGATACGGCCAAATGATTGACAGCCGTGCCCTGCCCCCAGCCCCATGTGCAGCGGGGGTGGGTTGCAGAGACCTCCTTCATGCGGGCAGTGAAGAGCTGGCTGCTCTGGTACAGCATTCCCTGCTGATGCGAACCAGCCACCTGGATCCCACACAGGGTCCATCTTCAAAGAGAGGGGTGGCAGAGGGATGCTGCCCAGCAGAAACTTCGTCCTGCATCCTCATCTGCCCTGAGCATGCTGGCCAATGGCAGCCTCTCCCCCTCGCTCACCCTCTCTTGTCCACCAGTAAATCAGGGCATCCTCCTGGGGCTACCAATGTTTTCTTGGGTTTCCCACTGTACCAGGAGTGTCATGGGACAGTATTTTGGGATCATCTCTGGGAGTTATGGGCTTTTTATCTGAAACGTCCAAAAGGAAAAAAGAGCCTTGTGGTTACAAGGCTGGGAGCCAGGACTCTGGGGCTTCCAGTTGTGTGTGCCCCACGAGTTGCTTAGCCTTTGTGTGCTGTATTTTCCATCTCTGTGAGAAGAGGCTTATAAATATTTCAGAGGAACATTATACATTTTCTTGTATCAATATTCGTACTGCCTGACACCCCTGAATGAGAGATGCTATATAAATATGAGGGCAGTGACAGGTGGTTATGTCAAGCACCAGGACAAATAGAGTGGAAAAGCTTTTAAAGGCTAATCCCAAATATGCCCATGTGCATGCACACAGGAAAAGAAAATCTCAGCTTGCTGAAGACATCAATGTACTTCTCGAGAGTTGGTAGGAATTAATGGAGTTACTCATATGAACACCATGGAGCAATAAAGCCTGGAAACAGTTAAATGGGTCTGCCTGCACCATTCTGTGGCAGAAACGTAAACTACATGCTGTCTGCATTCAAATGTCACGTTAAAAGATTTGGTGCATAAATTTGGACATGTAGCTATGGAAAAATACTTCTGGAGTACAGGAATGTTAATACAGTGGTCAATTCTTCCCCAACATAACATTTAGAAAAATTAACCTTTCCCCAGTACCAAATTCCTATTGAATAAGTGATTGACAAACATTAGTTATGAATTTTTAAACTCTTGTAAACTATTATGAGTGCCTTGAATTGGTTGCAAATGTAGACAATACTTTTTTACAGTCTGAAATAATAGTCTCTGATGCATTGAGCTCCTCTAGGTTAGCCACTTGATTACAAATTATAACACACGACTTTTCATATGTGGAGTATGAATAGCTTGAGATATTTTAAAGCTTTATTCAAAGTCTGAACTGTGCACACACTGGATTAATATCAGTGGAAAACTAACCTTTGAAAAACACCAGCATTTTCTCACCATAAATGTTCTTTATCCTCTTTTTCCTCTCTGAAAACTAAATAAGAGAATGATACGTAACCTCATGGCTATACCACTGTATTTGCACAGTGTTTAGATATGTGCTTTTCTGTTGCAGTCGTTTCTTCAGAAAGACCTGATGTGACTGACGGAGACTTCTGATGCATTATGATGAAATGAACTAATTGACTTTTAGGAGAAAAAGAGCAGAACAATTTATCCTAGTACTATATATCTTTTTCTGGGCAGAAAGGTCATGATGACAAAGTAACAAAATTGAAAAATGGTACAACTTTCAAAACCAGGAAAAAAACCCATTGCTCTTCTCTTTGACAAGTTTTTGACAAAGACGAGACTAAAACTAACCTCCAGATATTCGATCTTAATAGGCAGTTATGAACGATGAGGCTCCTGCTCTCTCCTCACATACAATGGTGTCCTGGGGAAAGCAACGCTACCAAAGTTGATACACTAAATTCCATCTTCCGTACACTTAATGCTCACTTGCTCAGTGCTTTGAAGTTAACGGAGTTATTCTGGAGTTAATTGGGTTTAACTCAGGAAAATTGGACCCACTAGAACGAACGCTAACACAAAAGGCTTTGGTAGCAGGTCTACATTGCTGGTTGGAGAGATTAACAGCGCAGAAGAAAAGGACCTCTTAGAAAGAAAGAAGGGCAGGAGGGTGATGCAGAGGAAACTTGCCCTCTCTTTTGAAATGGGCGCTGTATCACATGCTGTGATGGGGAGGCACTCAGCATCACTCTCCACCGGTTCCCATCAAATATCCCCTTGGTTCTTCATCACAAAAGTGATGTGTATGAGATAGGATGAACAAAAGAGAACTATCTAAGTGGTTATCACAGATCTGAGCAGATGTAGGATAATGGCTACAGAGATACGAACTAGTTAATTGTGTCTGATGCCTTGAATTTATACACGCACTGCCCTAAAAAAAAAAAAATCCAGAAAATACATTTTATTGCATGTTATTTAAAAATCTCTCTCCAAGTTAAAAGCTGACGACATCAATTCTAGCTTCTTAGTGTATCTGTTGGTCAAAATAATTTTTATGATCTCAAACCAAGAATGATGCCACCAGCTACACCCTAAATTCCTTCCAGGGTTACTGTGTGCATTTGCATAGTAATTACATTTACAATACAGTATGCAAGCCCATATAAAGTGCTCCAAATAAAATTAATCCCTAAGAGGTTTATATCCTTCGAATACACGCGTATTAACCAGCAAGGTTTTATCACTCCCACAGTGACTCATTTCCTTCTTCAGTAAATGATCACTGTGTAACCCACGGAGTTTCTCCATGATTACTGGCAACTATAAGGAAGATTTCTTGCACTAACAATACAACAGGTGCCATGGAAATTGGGATACATTCATGTCGCTTTATACATTTGTGAAGAATTTAGCCTGTAATTACTGGAGATGGTGATGGTAATTTCCTGTAGAGTGCAGAAGACCATGTCAATCTAAAACCTGCTCAACATTTTCCCCTGTTGAGCTGCTCCTTTTTCTCTCCTGAACTGAAAGGAAAAAGCATGTGATTGGTAATTTTTCAAATACATCACATTGGGTTCACCTTCGATTCATTGCTAGCATTACCAGCAAGGAGTACATTTCCTCTTGATGCGAACTATGGAAAAAGGTCATACTTTTGTTTATCTAAGGCATAGTGCATGCTCTTGCTTAGCAGATACTGCTGCTGGCTGCCAAAGCTCTCTCACCAAAACAAAGATGCAAAGATGGTCATTCAGGCCATGATGACCATTCAAGTCATCTTAAAATTACCTCTGAGGGCTGGAGAAGCACTTGCACCTCCTTCTCTACAGACTTCTGCAGTGAAATGACACAGGCAGCTCTCCTCTTTGACACTTGAGTATAACTTCTAGTGTCCCACAGGCACAGACTGGGCTTAACTACCTACAGCGGGAAGGTGACACACAGTGGGTGAATATAAGACAAGGGGGGGGTTGAGTGGGTAAACAAGGGCTAAAAAGGCTTTTGACCTTTACAGCATCACCATCTGGCACAGCATGTCACCCATGTCAAATGAACAGATCTGGTCAGGGGGCTCTAGAGCTTCTGTAGGGAGATTGTACATGGTCCTGAAGTGTTACCTTCAGATAAGGGCTTCAGTGAGGGGTTTTCCTGTGGAATAATCATGGACTTTTCATTGCTATTGGGTTTTCCACTAGCCAAGACTGCTAGAAAAATATTTTTAATCTGAGGATGGTAGGAGACTAAATCCATGCCTGACTTGGTTCTGAGCATTGTTGACTTACAGAGTGGACAAATGTAATCCAGTCAATTTGGAAATATCCTCTGTTCTGGAGAAGAAAATGGAAAATTCTGTCTGGTTCAAGAGATAGCAGCTAACCTGCAAAGAAAGGCAAAGTGTAGAAATAAATCACTGTGGTGCCTCCAGACTCTGACCTGACCTTCAGCAGTCCCAATAGGCTCATTCCATACCACTTGCAAGATGAGTTATTTCTAAAAAGCCATATGACCACATTTGCACAACAGGAATTCACATCAATATAATGCATTATGCAGGCTCTGATATGAAACTGAGCACAGATGTCGTTCAATTTTGGATATGCAACCATGTACACTGCAGCAGTGCAAACATTTATATGCACCTATGCTACATACCTGCAGCTGAAAAGCTGTTTGAATAAATCTGGATAAACTAGTGAGAGGTCCTCCAGTGTTGCTCAACATCATGAAGGGAATGCTCTCTCTGGGACTCCCTCCTTTGTGAGACTGGAAGAGCCACAGATATTGATGTCCTCTGGCTAAAATGCAGGATTCCCCCCTCTTATTGTTTTCATAGTGCAATAACTTTCATAATAATAATTAAACCAGATGAATTATGTGCATTCTCCTCCTGTCCATGTTGAGCAAGAAGAGAACCAAAGATCAATATTAATTAGATTATGTAACAGACACATTTAATTCTCTAAATGCTCAGAATACTCCAGAGAAGAGCACAGTGTAAATGCCTCAGAAGATTAGATTAGATAGGTGTAATACCCGTCTGTCACTGGGATTAATAGAGTTTTTAAAATTGGGATGGTTAGAGGGACCTGAAATGGGCCCATGGCTTGCATTTTTGCTGAGCAATTACTCAAAGAGTAATTTTTTTAACCAAAGTTTCCGATCTGTGGGTCCTATTTCCTGACCTGGCAGTGCTCATTTTTGCCAACTACAGAAACAAAAGTGTCAGAACATCACAGTACTGAGGCAGAACTCATGATTTACAGCAAACTGTCTGGGTAGGAGGATGGCCAACTTTCAGGTGGGAATTTGAGGCTGTGAAGTGAGAGAGAGCTAACAAATGAGAGAAAATGGTTTTATCTGTAGTGTGGTATTGACTGCTTGTGCTCAGGTCACCTCCAGGGCACCCCGGGGATTCTCCTTTGGGATTTATGGCACCTGCAGGACACATCTTTGGTTGCTGGTTGTCAAAGTATAGAGATTGGAAGGCCAGTTGAAGACTGTCCCCACCCCTGTCCAGCCCTGTTTTCACTGCTGCTGGGTATGGATGCTGCCTGCCCTCATCTGACATTAATACTCAAGCCAGAGTAAAGCAAAGTGTGGACTTGGAAAGCAATGCCAGGGCCTGTGGCATGAATGTAGGCTCCATCATTAAGTCCATACTAGTAAATCTATCAGGGTCTTGGAATACAAGAATGTTTGTGCTACCAAACTGCTCAACTGTGCCCTGGCACAGTTTTGGACTATGCCAGTTAACACGTCCCAGACAAGTCCCAAGCACAGTTTGGGTGTTAGCATGGTCTGAAACCATTCAAAATACACAGGCTGCCTGCAGCCACTCGGTTGTGGAAGTAAAGGCCATTCAACTCTATGGACACGAGCCATTCTGTAGTAGTAGCTGAGACCCGTGCTAGCAAATGAGCCAACTATGCTTAATTCATCAGAGTTCAATACGTTCACCCTAGTTCACTAAGGAACAAGAAAAATAACAGCGAAGAAGCTTTCGTTTAGCACTTGAACTGGGTATGTTTTGTGAGCAGCTTTCTTGCTTCTCTGATTAATTGAAGTTATTTTGAGTCCTTCTCTGTGGCTTATTTCTTGCTGAGTCACTTTAGGTATTTCAAATCCACCTTGTCCAATCCATCTGCCTTCTTAAAATCCTTTTCTTCTAAAACTTGTTTTGGATCTCTTGGCTTTGATGATAAGATACTTATATTGCTTCCTTATTTCCTTCCAATTTCAATACTCTTCCATAACTTCCCACTTCACTAGTTTCTCACAACCCATCCTTAATTCCAAGTGTACCTACATACTGATCCATATGCACATCTGCTTTCATCTCCTCTTATTGTCCTTGCTTTTCCCCATTTCTTACATTTTCTTCTAATTATTGTATTGCTTCTGGTAGCATATTCCGTGTCATTCTGCTTCACTTACCTTATAATGCCATCTTTTCACCTTGGTCCATTATTTCTTTTTATACTGTTACTTTCCTTCATTATTACAATCCTTTGACACTAGAAAAGCTCCTTCCCTTGCAAAAATATCCTTCATATATCCTTTTAATAAAGCAATATTCCTTTGCTTTATCCTTGTTTCTTACCCTTTAACAGCTGTACACAGCAGTACTAAAGGAACATTAATGATGTAGTGGTATAGAAAGGTCCAAATTATGGCATTGCTGTGGTATCTGAACACTCTGCATATTTAAGTACAGCTAACATGTCCTCTGGTTAATACTGACCTGCAGGTGTCCTTTTGACTTGACCATCAGACTCCATAAATTCCCTTTGATTTCAATGTGACACCATATGGACGGACCTCTAGGTCTATGTATTGTCTCAGTATAGCTCCAGGGAGAATCTGGGGACCAGAAGGGACAGCTCAGAGAAGTAGAACCTTACGTCACAAATTTCTCAAGCTGTAAACATGAAGCTTCATCTAAATGAATGAAATCTCAAATAACTTCTAGTCACAGGAATATCAGGGCACATTGGGACATGCTTGATTGTAACACAGATACACTGCTTTATACCAGGGGTATTTGAAAACGTGTCTTTTTTCCTTTTCCTATGAAATACATTGGAAAGTAGTAAATGCTTCTGAAAGCTGGGAAATTTGGGACTATTTCCATAACAGTAGCTTCTAGAGAAAGTTGTCAGGTCTGAGAAAAAAGCAAACCTGTCAAGTTTCCCTGGTCAGTAGGAACCAAATTGCTCCAGCCCACTTTATCCAAAAACCTGGCTGACACAAAGTCTTGTGGCACTGGAAAATTAATACTCTCTTTAATTTATTTGGAATAACTACTCTCCGCCCAGGACAGAGCTCGTACAGCACAAAGAACACGCTACATTTAAGAGGCCATGTCTGAGTTGGAAGACATATGGCAATCCTTCCTGAAGTCAGAACTAAAATGTAATACTTGTAGTATAGCATGTAATACTTTCTGTACTCCACCAAATTACCAGGGAGACAGATTGTGCTTTTCTGAGTATACTGACAAATGTCCCTTCTCATTATGGTTTTGCCCTTTTTATATTACCATATCATTATTCTTTTTCTTTTGTACTCCAGCGTGCAATTTACATGACTACATTCTTCAGCAACTCTAGAATGTTGTTTTATTTTCAGGATTGCTTAGAAAATGATCAGATATTTATTATTCTTTCACTAATATGAATTCGTCAGTAAAAATATATACCTCAAGGGGAGCCACCCATTGCATTTAGCCAAGCCACCCTTCCATTCCAAAGGTAATAAAATAACATTTATAACCAGGAATAAACTGTGACATTTCTTTCTAATGAGATTTCAGGGCTGACTCTTGTTGGCAGCCATTTTATATTTGTGATGCTAATAATGAGTGGGAACCTGATGTTAATAATTAGTAGCTGTTTTCTTTTATAATCTTGTTCTAATAATTTTAGTACAGAAGCACACTTCCCTTGGGTTTCTTCTTGTTTCTAATGGGGCATTTGAGTTGCGGCAGCATAAATGCAGCCTTAGCCTAGCACAGTAGCTGAACACACAGACAGCCTCTTTGAGCTCATGCCTAAAAAAAAAATAAATGAAAAGGCCCACATAATACCACCTATGTGTATTTATTTTCATGAAGGAACAGAAAACTTCTTTTGTGATGGCAGCTCTGCACACACCTCCAGTCGGGTGGTTAATGCTCCTGAATGCCCTTTGCATCTGCAGAGACACATCCATCATCCCTCTGCCACCGGCTCGCACCTTCCCCATGGCAGCATCGCTCCTTCCCCTCGGCAGCATCACGTCGTTGTGAAGCTGCACCGAGAGCCTTGGCTGGGAGCAACCGTGGGATGCAGAAAGACAAGTCCGTCACATTGACAGGGATTCCTGTTCTTTTCAACAAGATGAACCAGCCACTTGACTCCATATGGGACAAGATGGGAAATTAATACACCGGGGTTTGGAGAAGAGACAAGATCAGAAGAAAGAAAATTCCCCTCATCGCAGGAAATTCTTTGGCAGGCGTCAATGCAGGAGGGCACGTCAGATGGTCGGGGTGGTCCCTCCTGATCTTAAAAATCTATTAAGCCTCTGCACATCCCCACAAACCTGGGGAAGGAGAAGGTCTCAACAGGCAATTATTTGAGTCCACTGTTTAAGAGAGGTTTCTTTTTTTTAAATGAAGAAACCTAATTAAAATGATAGGAATTTCCAGGGGAAATTCTCAGCCTGTTCATTTTTTAAGAGCCTTTGTATTACAAAAGGTGTTTGAAGTCCTTGAATTTTTACCCTTTAGCCACCTTTAATGTAATTTCTAATCTCTTAATAGCCTTATTTGGGTTCTGAATACTTCAAATTATTAAACATCTTTGGAGGATTATGATTTGTATTTCTGATTATGCAAAAACAGTATCAGTTGCACCAATGCCTCCCCCTGTATTTATGACAAATTAAACCATCAGGGATGTAAGGCATATACTTTAAGGGCAAGATATCTGCCTTTGAAATACTATTTTAAAAGACACATGCTTTCAGGCAGGTTGAAGGAGAAGAGTGGTGAGAAAAGAGGAAACAGCAAGATCTAAACATAGGTCCCAAATTAATTGCTATTGTCTTTTTGACCTCTTTGTTGTCTGGGTAGCGACTGCTCATGGAAGTGGAGTGACTGGCAGCCGGCTGGTGGTGGGGCGGTGGGTCACGCAGCCTGGCATGGCACAGGCAGGAGAGCTGCCTGCTCTTCTCAGCTGGGACAGACCTCCTTCCCACCCCAGGACCTCCACATGTCCCTGCTGCTCTAGTGACAGCCAGTCAATATGGTGTGTCCCTTTGCTTGGATCTTTGATTTGGGTCTCCAACTCCACCTAAGCCTCATTGCTCCTCGAAACTTTCCTACCTGTCCTGCCTCTAGCCTCCTTAGAGGCTTACTACCTCACTGCACCTGCTCTGCCATGGACACTCCTCCCGCCCTTTGTCACCAAGCTATTTGTTATTTCCCTCCATGTCATTCCCACATCTCCTTGGAAGATGCCTGCCCTGGCAAGGACAGCAATCCTTGCATTGAAAAAGCATTGACTCAGACACCACTCTGAAGGCAAAAAGACTCTGGGGAACAGAGGACAGATGGCAGCCCTACCAGGCAAAGAACAAACCCAGTGTCTTTATTCAAGGACAGCAGCAATTTGCTTTACTTGTTGTCCCAAGCTCTGGATTAAAATACTCTCCAGTAACACAGATACAGCACCCAAAGCAGGTATTTGTAGTATGAGCTTGAAGAGTTCAATTCTTATCAAATAAAGCCTCCTGTGTAAAAACCAGCAATTTATTTCTTACCAGAACACAAACAAGCTTTCTTAACTTGAAGAAAGTACCATCTTTTTCTTGGTTTTTATGTTTGTTTGGGTTTTTTTTAGCCAAACTGTGTATATTAGACCTCAGCTTCAGTTACTGGTAGCTTAGCTCCACTTGTCTTCACCTTCCTTCCTCTCCAAGAATCTGCTTGAATATCCAGCACCAGAAACAACATCTTTTGAGAGCTAAATTCCTTTCCCTAACTTCAGGGCAAGATTTCAACTTGTTATTGCTGAGCAACTTGTATGTTTTCGAGAGACCTTAGCAGGAAGTCCATGAAGTTTCTGGGGAAGCCAGAGTTATGTTTGTATCCATCACTGGTGGCCATGGTAGCACCTGGCATCATATATATAAATGCCCACTAAATGTATCAGTGTTAGAGCTTGGATCTAGTTCTGCCACCCTTATTCAGGCTGCGCAGTGCTCCACTTCAGGAGCTGCCCTATTGATTAAAGAGACACAAAAGCATATAATTAGACATACTTGAACTATGTACTGGTATTATTTACAATTGGTCTTGCTGTAGCAGCTGATTGCCAGCTGAACTCTAGGGTGTTTTGGTTTTTTTCAGTGTACCATGACAGAAAGGCAACATCTGGTCCTGCAGGCTAAGGTCCTGATCCAGGAGGTGTGTGTGCTCAAAGCTATCCCCTGACTCTCCATCCATGTCCATGGATGTTCAGAGGATGGATATTTAAGCAGATATATATTCTATACTGCTGGGTCCAGGCTTGCACTTCAGTTGTAAAGTCATTCCTGTTCTTTTTATTTTTCTTTCAATAAGGAATTTTTACTGTGTACTTACTTTTACATAAACTACCTTATAAATTGAGGCTTGCCTAACAAGGACATGCATATTTGGACATCCATTTTTAAGACACAGTAATTTTTAATACATTCTATGGACCAGAGGAGTTATAAAAGATGAGTTAGGACATAATCCTGCAGTTCAGCATGTGTGCTGAAGCCTGTCCCATACGCTCAACATAAAAGGCCTGACTCATGCAGGTGTGACAGTAAGATGAGGGACACTAAGCTGAAAGATGAAAACAGCCAAAAGACTTTGGTTAAGGCATTTTGGCCAAGACACTTTAGATTAAGAAGGTCAGCATGAAAAGTCATTCAGCTCTCCTTTTGACTTCTTACCCTAGAAAAAGAGAACAATAATAAAATGAGGCAGCAATAAATTTAGAGCAAATTAAAAAAAAATACTTTTATGTAGCACATGCCCTGACTATAGAATTCATTGCTGTAATAGGTCATCGAGTTAAATACCATGGCTGGATAATTTTACCATCACTCATAGTGACTCAAATCCTCCCCACCATAGCCAAGCCAACGCTCTTCAGTGAGACTGAAACAAGAACATTTGCCCAAGTAAAATAGCGGGATTTACCCCAGTATCTCAGAGATGGCTAAACACTATGAGAAGAACAACAAAGGTAATTAGATCCCATGATCAACACATCTTCCATTTACTGAAGTGGGGAAGTAAGCTCCCTCTTTCACCATTCCATATTTTACTAGAACAACAAAAAAATAGCTTTACAATTAATAGATGTGGACCACTGGGATAGTACTGGGTCACAGATGCTTTACTGAATAACTCACTCCATGTACAGAATAGCCTGGTAAGCTGTAGGGATCCCAGTGCATTCTGTAATTATGGACCATAGTACTTCATAGAATCATCATAGAATCATAGAATGGTTAGGGTGGGAAGGGCCCTTAAAAACCATCTAGTTCCAACCCCCCTGCCATGGGCAGGGACACCTTCCACTAGACCAGGTTGCTCAAAGCCACATCCAGCCTCGCCTTGAACACTTCCAGGGATGGGGCATCCACAGCTTCTCTGGGCAACCTGTTCCAGTGCCTCACTACCCTCTCTGTGAAGAATTTCTTCCTGACATCTAATCTAAACCTCCCTGATTTCAATTTATACCCATTACCCCTTGTCCTATCACTACAGGCTCTTGTAAAAAGTCCTCTCCCAGTACCCTTGTAGGCCCCCTTCAGATACTGGAAAGCTGCAATCAGGTCTCCTCGGAGCCTCCTCTTCTCCAGGCTGAACAAGCCCAGTTCTCGCAGCCTTTCGTCATAGGAGAGGTGCTCCAGCCCTCTGAGCATCTTCGTGGCCTCCTCTGGACTCGCTCCGAGTGGTCAATATCCTTCTGATATTGAGGGCTCCACAGCTGGACGCAGCACTCCAGGTGGGGTCTCACCAGAGCAGAGTAGAGGGGCAGAATCACCTCCCTTGACCTGCTGGCCACACCTCTCCTATATACTATATACTGGTATATACTCCTATATACTATATACTATATCCTCATACCTATATACTGAGAACTTACTTCCCCTCTCCTCACCCATGAAGAACTTTACAGAACAATGAGAATTACACAATGGTGTTATAAATTATATGCCAGGTTTCAGCCTGATCGCGGGCATTTACTTCTAAACCTTTCAAACTACTGGTTTCTAATTAAAATTATGACACGCTCTTTCAACAACAATAACCCAGTACGCAAGGATCCTGCATACCTTTCAAACCTTTCATAAAGAA
The DNA here is from genome assembly GCF_000690775.1 of Eurypyga helias. Classification (NCBI taxonomy): domain Eukaryota; kingdom Metazoa; phylum Chordata; class Aves; order Eurypygiformes; family Eurypygidae; genus Eurypyga; species Eurypyga helias. Next base: position 85,130 of record NW_010235358.1, read on the forward strand.
AAAAAAAAAGTCAGCATTAATTTGCGAGTGAGCTTTATTGTTTTGGTGGCTTTAGGTAACACAACCTCTTGAGAAGCAGACTGCCTCATCAGCGTGCTGTCAGGAATGTGACACGGGAGACACATGTCTAGACCCAAATTCCAGGAAAGTTATAGTGTCAAAGCCCCAGTTTTCAGTAAAAAGAAGTTTCTTTTCACGGATAAGTACAACCTTTAAAGCGAGGGTCAAGTCTAAGTCATGCTGCTAGGGAGACTCTTCTGGGGCTCCAGGGAGAGGTGCTACCAACCCTGTGAGCACCTTCCTGGCCCTCATCGCTCGTACGGAAACGGGAGCGCTGCTGTCGCTGCCCAAGCCGAGCAAAGGGATGCCTTCACCGTTGCCACTCCAGGGCTGAGGGAATCCTCTTTTTCCCTCATGTACAGATATTAAATGTCAGCGTCAGCAGCTGGCGTTCGGCAGCCGACACCATCGCAAGGCGCGTCTCCACAGCCGTCGCCCCAGCCTTGGCAGGAGAAGCATGGCGAATGCAAATACTGGCAAAGCTGTCCACTGGCCAACCCAGCAGCAGGAAAACACCCTTCAGCGGTATTTATCCTCTGCCTGGAGCTCCGTGGGGGGGCTGACACCTCCTCAAGAGGACAGCCTCCCAGGAAGGGTGCCTGGAAAACATCCACGGCCATCCTCGGGGGGATCGCCCTGAGCTTGGGAGGGATCTCTACAGACACTGTGGCTCAGGGGATGCGGGAACTACCCCCGGGGCTACCTGGTCGGACACAAGGAGATGATGAGCAGCTCCAGCAGTGACAGTTCATTGCAGGGACAGTGGCTTTCCCCCCCTGCAGCCACTATACCTTGGCAACAGCACAAGCAGGGCAGCCCCCCGCGGTGCCCCCTCCCCGCTGAGGAGTTGCCCAGTTGCTACCCCCAGTTCTGCTGGTTGAGCCGATTCCGCTTTGCCCCATCACTGCGCCCCCGGGGTGATGCAGGCAACAGACGAAGGCGCCGCTCCACCCCCCCCTCTCCCCGCCCAAAGGCCATCACCC
>NW_010235359.1:0-520 GCF_000690775.1 Eurypyga helias
GCCCTCAGCACCCCCCTCCTCCTCGCCGCCTTTCGCGGGCGCCGTCGCCCCTTGGACCAACGGTGCCTGCGCGGGCTCCGCTGCGGGGCCGGTTTGCGGTGCTCCTGGGGTGGAGGTGGCTGCCATCTGTTGCTGAAGGGGTTTTTTTTCCTTTCTGTGTGCTGTGCCTAAATGAAACGGCTCGTGAAAGCGCTCACCCCCGTAACTTTCCCACTTTCGGGGAGAAAAAACCCACTTTGCAGTTACTGAAATAGCACGGGGCATGCTTTCAAGCAGGAAACGTTCTGGGTTTTCGTTTAACATGAGCATTAGTTTAAAACAAATTAATTTATTGTATGGGTTTTTTTTGTTTTCAGCTTTCTACTTGTGTACTTTTTGAGAACTGATAGTTTTTCTTCCCTTACTTGGTTTGGCAAACTTTAGAAATTTTCACTCTGCTCTCTGCCTTGGGTGAGAAAAACTTCTTTGATTTTAACTTACTGTGGGACCAGAAAAAATGTTTTCTCTTAACATCCACTGA
>NW_010235359.1:533-4522 GCF_000690775.1 Eurypyga helias
GCTTTGGAAGGGAAAGGATTCTTGATTACAGAATCTTCTAAAACTCAGGCTTTTTTAGAGGAGGGACCATCTTTAGCTTAGTGCCCGCAGTGCAGCGGGTGCTTCCGAGACATTTAAGCGCTGTGGCACAGCTGCTGCCAAACCCACCGTGTTTGCCCATTCCTCAGCGGTAGCTCGCTGTGAGCACGTGCCGTCACCGAGACGGGTAATGCGCTGCGAGTACCCCAAACTCGACTAGTCCTTTGTACAGCCCACGGGCATCAGCACCAGCACAAAGTTATAGAGTGGAGAAGAGGGAGCAGGACCACTCCTTTCACTAGCAACCCCTAATTAAATTGGTGTAAAGCAACACTGAAGACAAAGCCTTGGTGGCTTGCTGATGGCCCTACAGAAAATCTGAGCCAGAGCGCAGGATGGATCCTGGCCTTGCAGGCTCACAACTGGATTGCCGCTGTTCTTTGTCCAAGCAGGACTCCTGCTGAGCACAGCCTCCTTCCTTCCCTTTCCCATCTTCACAAACTACAATAGCAGAGCTGGTTGGTTCCCCTTGAAACAACTCAAATTTCATTAAGGTCAAGTGACCTCTAGGAGACAAGTGCTTGTTGGATCCTTCCCGTATTCCAGTGGAGCATGTGCTCTGCTACTCGGTGCTGGATGTTCTCACAGCCTTTCCCTTTTCTCTAGGCTCGGATGGAGGTAGATGCTGACGGAAATGGTGCTAAAATATTTGCTTACGCATTTGACAAAAACCGTGGAAGGGGATCTGGCCGTCTCCTGCATGAGCTGCTGTGGTAGGTATCATAGGGAGGGCTAACACTAAGGGTTCCTTAAGGGGGAGCTTGCTGCCACCAGCTTGTATGTTGTTTATTTCTCTGCCTGTAGTATTGTAAGTCTTCCCAGGAGGCTTGCAGCTGCGCTCAGTTGGAAACCCAGCACAAGGGTTGCTGGTAGATCTTATTATGGTTTGGGTTTTCACTGAGCCTTCAAGTATCTTTGTAAAAACGTTACTCCCAGGGAAAACAGCGATAGGTATTATTCTAGTAGAGACACTGTAAATCTGAGAAATGCTACGAGGGGTGGGGGAGCAGGGGACAAAACGTTATTCCCAGGGAAAACAGCGATAGGTGAGTATTATTCTAGTAGAGACACTGTAAATCTGAGAAATGCTACGAGGGGTGGTGGAGCAGGGGACTGGCTCCATTTAATAGGTGAAGGCTAACCTTTTGAGGCTTGTTTTTTTGTCCTGTGATAATCAGGTATGTCTTACTGGCACCTGTGAGAATTGGCAGAGTGCTGGAGCACCTCTGATAGCACCTCTGATAACTTAAACTTTGGAGTTTTTTGTTTGGCCTTCTGGAAAGCTGCCTCAAGTGGTGCTGATGGTGCTTTGTATTAGCTGCTACGTCTTATTTCCCATATTCTTAGCATCTTTGCTTGATACCCTTCCTAGCTGCCAGTTTCGACTGTGAGGCCAGCTTAGTCAGTTGTGAGAGATCAGCTCATCGGGCGAGCTAATGCATTGCTCTTCCTAGATACATGGGTTTGTAGAGGAGATAGGGTATGCTAAAGAGAGCTGTGACTTCTAAAAGCCTTTCTTTGGGAAATTAAGCATGTTTTCTCTTCAGTACCTTAAACTAGACTTAGTAGTCACAGTGCCCAAGGTATAACTGTGCTTTCTTTATTGTTCTAGGCTTCACTTCTTCCCCAAACTAGTCTCTGTACAAGAGGAGGGAGACAGGAACAATATCAGAGACTGTTATTATTTACAATCAGCTCATTAAATATGGATTTTAACCTTCATCTGTTAATGTTTAATCTTGTTGCACATACAACGCCGGTGAAAATTGTTAAGAAGTTGGCTACAGTCTGTGGGTAAATCACTGTCAGCTACTGCTAACTGTGAACCTCATACAGTAATAACTGTTGTCTGTGTAGCACTGAGCAGCACCTTGAAATTATCCCTGCCGACTGTTGTAGGCTGTGTAGAAGATGACAGCCCTGTTGGCCTATTATACAGCCCAGTCATTGCCTCTTCTGGTTTGTTTTACTTAAATTAGGAAATTAATGTATTCAGTGAGGTAATTCCAGTTGTGTCACCCTAGCATACACCGTGTTACAAAAATCTGGGGTTGTGTGTGTAAGGGATTTCTGAAAGTTATAAAGGCGGGGCATAAGCTGTCAGGCAAGCGGAGCTGCACTTCTGAAGTTGCAAAGTCAAGTTCTTCAGCTAGAAAATTGAAGTATTTTGGCTGTTCCTGTACACTGTTTGAATCCCTGTGAGGAGGGTGTACATTCTGCTCTGCTCTTCAGTTACACGCTAACACAGTGGAGGTTAGTGCGCCCTGGTGACTGAGTCTGTCTTCAGAAAGCCCTTTTGGCTGCAGGTGCTACGTAGGTACTGCCCCTCCTGAACAGCACGGCCGCATCATGCAGTGTTACTTGCCTGCTCTGGGCGCTCCTTTGAAAACTAACCAGAAGTGTATGCTAGTGACAGGTCCTTCGAGAAGGAGTAATACTGAAGGCTTTGGAGCCTTTGAAAGACCAGAGAGGGGGGCAGGAGAAGTCACTACTTCCAGTGCCAGGCTTTCTTCTTAGGTAAATTAAAAGAAAAGAACTTGAGTTCTACTCAAGTTAAATTACACGCCTACTGCAGGCATAAGAGTGTAATTTAACTGTTCTCTCCCAAACGTCCCTTTAGAAAATCAGTTAACTTGAAAAAAGTAACCTGATTCTGTTTCTGGTTTAAGATGAAGCGAGTGGGCATGTTTTGGATGCTACTGCAGGTAAAGCAGATTTTTAAGTAACAATTTTTTTATAAATGTAGTTAAGCAAGTCTTTGTTCACATAGTACGGCCCTCAAAATAGGAAGCTGGTAGCTACAAAGCTGCAGTGATGACAGGGACCTTCTCCCACTCTTCCCCCAAAGCCCTCCTGCTGACCTCTGCAGAGTGGCGACTGCGGCGCTCAATGGGAACCGCTGGCTGAAAAATACCCACGTTTGCTACAAATATTCCTTCAGGAAGCACTTCCTGCAGCCTCTAGTGCTTGCTGTGATTTCAGGATGGACTGTTAGCGCCTCCAGAGCAGGATATGGCAGTCTGGCTAGGGACCCCAGAGTGGGTCTGTCGTCTTCTCGCCCTGTTCCCTGTATAGAAATCCCAGCTTGCCATGTTTTGGCTGGGTGTAGTAATGTTCCCTGGGGAACAGCAGCATCAGATTAGTCATAGTATCACTAACTGCGTGTTCAAAAAGACATCTAGACCTGATTTCTTTCTTTTTTTTTTAGGGCACTTACCATCATAGTGCCTATAACCTCCTCAGTGGCAGCTCCCCGTGACTGGAATCGCTGTTGTCTGTGCTTGGCACTTTTACTAGGGGCTCGCTTCTCAGGTTAGCTGCTGGATTTAAAAAAGCCCAGTATCCAGTGAATTCCTTGAAAAGTTTGGTTTAAGTGTTTTGCCTGGTGTCTTGTACGAACTCTGGTGTGGTGGGAGCTACAGCTCTGGGGGACATCGGCTGTGTTAGCGAGGCAGTTTCTCCCCTCTGCAAGGGAGAAGGCAGGTTGTTCCACGAGCCCATCCTTCACTGCACATTTCAAATAAACTTCTAGAGATGGTCCGTGCTGAAGTGTAGGTCCAGGGAGAAGAGTAATGCATGCTCCTGCATTCAAAGGTTGCTTGATTATGTGTAGAGAAAAGGGACCATCCTGAATTTGCTAGTACTAATTTTGGCATCTCTGTCAGTGGTGCTGTGTTACCACTTCCAGTGGTCGTCAGCAAGGCCCAATTTCCACTGGCCTTTGTCACTTGAGGTAATAGACAAACTGGCAGCTACGTAGATGAAGTGGATTTTTACAGAGTGAGGAAGATGGGTACACTGTGGTGGTGAATTTTATCAGTATGCGGTTGTGGGTGCAGATAGAGTTTGTGGGAGCAGGGGTGGGATGTGCCACTCTGCTGTGACTTCCTGGTGTCATGAACCATCTTGTA
>NW_010235359.1:4589-5050 GCF_000690775.1 Eurypyga helias
CACCTTTCTTCTCATTATCTAACCCATTTCAAAAATATTTCTTAACTTGGTCTTGGACACCCCTCCTGCCTTTCTCCCCCAGCATGGTTTGCTCTTGCTCTGAACTTCTGTCTCCTCCCAGATTCCTCCTTCATATCTATCCCATCTCTCTTCCTGGCACTTTGTCTTAGTCTCAGCCTAAGAACCTTAACTCCTTCCCTGTCTGTCTCTGCCCGATGCTCGCATTCATCCGTTGGGGTCTGTGTACCTCCTGGTTCCCCCTTGTAGCCCTCTGATTCCTGATGTCCTTTTGCAGACCCTCCGGTAGCCTCTGACAACTCAAAAGTAGCTTTTCCTCTTTTGGGGCATTTCAGCAGACTCTGACTCCTTGCCATAGTTTGTTTGCTTTTGGGTGAGTTGGTTTTCCTGTGCTTTGGGTTTTCTTGGAGGTGTGGATTTGATTTCCACACACACACACCCCC
>NW_010235359.1:5062-9677 GCF_000690775.1 Eurypyga helias
CCAAGAAAAAGGATTTTATTCCTTTTCCCTTCAAAGGGGAAAGCTTCCCCCTGTTCTGTGGAGGACAAAAGACACCATAGCAAGAGGCTCTGTACTCTGCTCTCGTGCAGCATTGCCGTTACAGGAGGATTTACAGAATTGCTTTGTCTGCGAGCTAGAGCAGGGACTGTGTGCCAGTACTGTGTGTAGCCTCTCCAAGGGGATTTTACTCGTTAAATCCTAGGAAGTTTTGGGACATGTGAATTGCAAGTGCTTTCCTTTCCCCCAAGGTGTATCACTTGCCCATACCTGGATGGACTTTGATGAAACAAAAGATACCTTTTTCATGGTTAGTGCCATTGAAGTGGATTTCCCTGTTCTGCTGGATGCCAGAGCTTTGTAAATAGGGTAAAAAAATGGGAATGTTTTAACTTGGGCAAACCGAATCTCCGCACAGTTGGAATGAGCAGAGATGTTCAGTAAGCGCTGAGCAGGAAGCAACGCCCAAACTAGCCTCGAGCAAAGCTGTAAGTAGGTGTGGGAGCGGTCTCCTGGAAGGCAGTGCTGGGTAACCCTCAGACAGCGCTGCCCCTTTTACCTTGTCCTTGGTGCCAGTATGTTCTCCGTGTGCTGTGGAATCAGTCGTGGCATAGCTAACGCCAAGACACAGTTCTGTCCAAGCCGTGCATTTCAGTGGGGATGGGGCTTCCCGCAAGAAGCGATACGGAAGCTCGTCCAGGCATAAGGGTGCTTGACAGTGAACTGGATACTTCATGAAATAGAGAAAGGAGAGAGAAAAAGAAGATGGAATGGGAAATGAAGACTTTGAGAAGGCAGTGGGGAAGACTCACAATATAGGACTTAATGTGCAGCTGTCCTTGCCAGCAGTCCTGCCCTGGTTGTGAGCAGGTTTCAGTGGTGTCTCCTGGTCAGTTGTGGAGCCATTGCAGCCTCTGTGCTGTGCACAATTAGTCTGAAAAGCATTTGCATACTTGCTGGTGAAGCCTCTGTCCTGTTGCCTGTTAAGCGACATTTCGTCATAAATAACAAACTCTGTGACTTCACACCGGTGCCAAACTTGCATAAATGTATTTTGATAGAATTTCCTATTAAAATAATAAGCCAGTATTAGCTCCTTTCAAGTCTGCTCTGTGGAACACAGTAATTACACGGACGTTCTTGCAGTAACCGGAGTGGCAGTGTCTGGAATTTTCTTTCCAGTATGCTTACACTTAAAATATATAATGATTGTCTTTTGATTCAAATCCTCTATAATGGGAATGACCTTCTGGAGCAAGTCCCTTTCTTCTGGGAGTTGATAGATCTAAAATAGCCACTGTAGTCTGTTGGCCACCCAGGTCTTCCTGCTGTTTCACTGGACAGCAGGCTCGAAAGGGGGGTTTCGTCTGGAGTTGGTGTGATCCTCTCTTTTAGCTATACACTCTTGTTTGTCACTGATCTTCAAGTTGGTTTTCTGCCCTCCAGGGAGAGACACCGGGGAGGGATTGCTCCGGGATTTCAGGTGGTACATCTGAATTCGGTGACAGTGGACAACCGCCTAGACAATCTGCGCTTAGTTCCTTGGGGATGGAAACCCAAAGCTGAAGAAGTCTCTAGTAAACAAAGGTACGTCAATATTTGGCATGGGCAGTTTTATCAAAAAACTTGAAAACACCTTAAATTGTGTCTCCTTCCTTCAGTGATTTCCAGCTTGACAGAGCTTATTTATTTGACCTTGAGCTACTTGCATATCACTGCAGGTCTTAACTTCCTCACCTGGGGAATGGAGTTAATGCTCACTGCTCACGCTAGCTGTGAAGGGGCCATCTAGACCCATGGTATTACTGTGTAGAGGCCCTGCAGTGCCAGGTGTTGTCACCTCAGTACAACAGTAAGCCTGCGTTCTCTTCTGCTTGAGCAGCAAAACGCCACCACACGAACCAGTGTGGCGCTCTGAGTTCAGTCTGCAGGTTTGACTGGCTTGTGGCTCTCGGGCACCAGAATTCTAACACAGCCTGGAGAATCCAGCAGCTGCAAAGTGCTTACACTTGTAATCAGGTACTTGGGTTGAAAACAGGATGGGTTCCTGGGATCAGCTTCCACCACCTTTCACTAGTAGGTTGTGGGAACTGCCTACATGCCCTGTTGCGCTAATGGACTCAAAGCACATCGAACTTGGTGTCAGGATGGATTTGGTTCATCTGTGGTGTAGCACGGGCATGTTCATCTCTGCTGGGAAGCTCAGAGTTAACATCACACCAGACCCTTCTCTTGAAACGCTCGCAGCACCCGTAAGATAGGGATGTTCAGAGCTTATTAAACTGACACTGAGAAGTCGCAGTGAGTGGAGATGATGATACAGTGATGCTCCCAGTGACCTTGGCAACTGAAGAACAAGAAACAGGTTTCAAGCTATTTAGACAGAAATGATGTTGCTTGATTTAAATGTTTCTTCATAGATACTTTTAAACTTTTATGCATTTAAGCTAAGATAAGCCTAAAAAGATCCAATATGTGAGGAGTATGTGTAGCCTGAGGCTTAACAGGCAAAATATGTTAACACTGCTTACTTTATTAATTAATCTAGAATCAATTTCCCTGTATGCTTATTATTTTCACGGACCAAATTTGTACTTGTGTTTTACAGGGAACAAAGTCTGTATTGGCTGGCAATCCAACAGCTTCCTACAGATCCTATAGAAGAGCAGTTTCCTGTCCTGAATGTAACACGATATTACAATGCTAATGGGGATGTGGTGGAGGAGGAGGAGAACTCATGCACATACTATGAATGTCACTACCCCCCGTGCACAATGATTGAAAAACAGGTGTGTTCAGAAGGGTTCGAAGCCAGCCTGTAACGATTCAGGCTATCGTGGGTTGTTCCTTGAAATGTAAAGCCTTACCAGTGCCATTTGGTTCCTAAAAGTGATAATTCTCTAACTTGGGTTTTCTTTGGCATGACTTTTCAGATGCTCCGATAACGATCTGTTTGAGCGAATGTGGTTTTGGGTTGGAACAGTCAATGATCTAGTGGGTTACGGGGAGGGGTGTGATTCCTGCAGAGCGTATGGAAAGACAGAAGTCTTCCTCTAGGGACCCAGATCTGGAATGAGCAAGCAGATGTATCAGACAGGAAAGATTGTAAGAGGTTCTGGGCTGTAGTGGAATCAAAAATAACATGCTTGACCTTTCATGAGAAGAGGGTGAATCTGAGTGGCCTGTATTGAGAGGAGAACAGGGAGGAAAGCTATTTCTAGTTCTTTGCTGTAGGTAGGTGGAGCAACATAGAGAGTGGCAGAGAATGAGGTGCCGGAGGGCTGTACCTCTGTCAGAGAGGCATCCTTAGCTGGGAATAAGAAGGGCTTGGCTTGTGATAGCGAATGCTGAGGAGGCTAAAACCACGTGTTCTACTTATTTCTTTGGGGAAGGGAACGTTTGCAAAAATGGTCTTAAATGCTCTCTGTGTGAAAAAGGGTGAGCTCTACCTTTTTATTTGGATCTGCATGTGAAAGCTTCCCAAATAACTAAGTTTGGCAGCAGCTGAGCTTGTACAGCCCTCCTAGTCACTGAAGATGTTTGTAGTTGAAAACAGAACTTAAGTTGGCAAAAGCAGTAGCAGCATGAGAACAAACGTGAAGTGCTCAAATATTTTATCTATTAAGCCATAGTACGTTTCTACAAGAGCAACTGCAAAATCAAACAAATGCGCTTACTCTGAACCCTCTTGCCTCTCTGACACTCCTGGTGGGATGTTCGTGTTTGAGGTGCAAAAGGCTTGATTATAAACCTACTTGGGAAATGGTGCAGGGAGCACCGAGCAGGCTCACTAACGCTGTCTTGTGTTCTTCCCAGTTACGTGAATTCAACATTTGTGGCCGATGCCAGGTAGCGAGGTACTGTGGGTCACAATGCCAGCAGAAAGACTGGCCTGCTCACAAGAAACATTGTCGGGAGAAGAAACGGACCTTCCAGCAAGAGCTCGGACCAGAACGATGACTGGGTGGCGCAGGCCTCTTAGCAGCAGGATTCCTTCTCAAAGGCATTGGACTCTTGCTTTTGCACAGTAATGACAGACTGCTTATTGAAGCCAGAGGCACTGAAGAAGAAAAAACCCTGTGATGCTTGAGCAGAACGGCTGACTGGACTAAGCCAGCTCCGACTGGTGCTGTGGAAAGGGATTGGGTCTACCCTTCCAGTATTATATTCTCAAGCAAAAAGACTACTGTGGAGGCTCCAGGCAGGAAGCTTCTCGTTATTTATATGTTAATACGTTTGTAAACTCATGTACAGTTTTTGTTAGAAATTCTTGATAGGACTCATTAACTGTAATGTTCGGATGAGAACACGTTGTTGGCCTGAGTTAAAAAAAAAAGTCATGTAGCAAAAGCTTTTCCTCCCATGTGGCTAGAGGTATCCGTGGCTGTGCCAAGGCCGAGGCAGGCTCCGACATCAGCAGTTTCTCTGGAGAACTCTGCATGGAAGTTATATTTAAAAAAAAAAAAAAAGGGGGGTGTGGGGCAAACCAAGTAAAGGTTGGAATGAATCACTGTCTGCTCTCTAGTTTTCTCCTGTTCCCTTCCAGCCGCTTTCAGAGCACAGTCACACCTGGATGTCGGAAATACCCACTCAGCAG
>NW_010235359.1:9708-14024 GCF_000690775.1 Eurypyga helias
CCAGAGCACCAGGAATGGGCGGAGTGCAGGGGATCATCTGGATCTGTGTGTACAGGCGAACTGTAGCGTGGCGCTGCCCTCGGAGAAGGGCCGCTGGAGAGCCTGCTCTCAGCAGCCAGTGGTGGTCAGAAAGCTGAGTGAGCTTTCCCGTTGGGAAAGCTTTGTGTCTACTGCAGTTGTAGGGAAGCTCAGGTAGTCAGCTGGATGTGGTTGCCCTTGGCGCTTCCCTGTGAGCATAGCAAACCCTGTAGTGATGGGCAGGTATGTTTAAGTGACCTAACGTTTGGTAATTTGGGTTATTTAATCATTTTTTTCAAGAGATGCCATCAATCCAAGAATCACTTTCAGCCTTTTTTTATGTAGTAATGGGGAAAACAGTAAAGGAGGAGGATTTGGCTTGCAGGGTACATGCCTGTCTTTCTCTTCAGACATGGCCATGTGTCACCACAAAGGTGTGTGTGGGTTTTTTCATTTTTGCCTTAGAAATAGAAGGAATATCAGCTGAGTTTCCTGAAGAACTAAATGGGTAATTTAGTGCCAGGTGTTAGTCTTACTTCTCAGTAGCAGAATGTGAGCTGCAGCAGGATTCACATGGCCACTTCACGTTGCAGTGTTGGTCTTGCTTGCATTCAGTCTATTAGAAAAATCAAACTGCTGTGGACTTCCAATATTACATCAGGTTTCTAATATCTGCACAGGAAAATTGTTAGTATTTGGGTGGGTTTTTGTACTTTGGCTTTAAGCTTCTTGGGAAGTAACAACTTCTGAAGCTTCCTGCTGGAAGTTCACTTGGTGCACTGTCAAATTTCAACTCTTAATTCATGGTTACGTTGTAACTTTTCTGTTTGGGCAGCCTAAACTCCCCTTAAGTACGAAGAAGTCAAGCCAGGACCTAATCAAATTTTCCTGTAATACATGATATATATTTTTAAGGAAACATTCAATTATTTACTTTAACTATGGTTTCTGATGGATATAAAAGGGACATAAGGAATTTTTTTATTTGAGGCAATCCATTGGAAAGGGCAGAAATACTGACTCTTCCTTGCCTTTTCAAAAGGCTGCTATTTGCCATGGCAGTTCTCCACTGTAGCACCAGTAATGACGGAGTCTCGGAGCGTTCCAACACCCCCGCAGCACCGAGCGGGGACAGTGGTTAGTCCTCATGTTTGTATGGCTGCGATGAGATGTGAGGACAGACTGCAGGGCAAGCCCTGGTGGGGCAGTGGGTAGCTTCCTCTTGAGCAGCTGATGAAGGGATTGAAGGAAGGGTGAGACTGGAGCAAAAGGGTTGGCAAAAATAGGACAGTTGCTTGCTCAGGGTAATCCTGATCCCAGGGAATGGGGAGGGGACAGGAGGAAGGGGTGTGGAGCAGGTGGGGAGGAGAGGTGCCCGCTAGGTTAAGGGTCTGTTAGGCCATCAGCCAAATGAAAAGTGACAAGTTGCCCAGGCACCCTGACGGGGCTTGGTGAAATAGCACAGGTTCTGACTCCGGCGTGTAACCGTCGGCTGCAGACTGTCCTTGTGCCACAGCAGGGAAGTGGCTGCCGGGATTGAGACTCCTAGAAAGGTCCTGGGGACCGCAGTGAGTATGTCTCTGCTGCAGAACAGGTTTTCCTGATTGGTGTGGGAAGTTGTGTGACCAACAATTCTGGCAGAAGATCCTTGTATCTTCCCTTTTTGTAAGGTGTGTCAGAAAGGAACCAGTTACACTGGAACATGGCAGCTCCGCTCATACAGCCTATCTAATTTTTCAGAGGATCCAGGTCTCATGAAGGACCTCCTTTCCCCTCTTGAAGAAACCAGTCTGTCACTGATAGCCTCATATGGGCAAGTGTCTGGAAAAGCACAGGGTTGGAGTAGGTGGGCACTTGGAGCAGGCCTGTGCAGTACTGGTAAATGAGCTGACATTTCAAAGACAGCCTGATAGAATTGATCTCCATCTAAAATGTTTCCGATAGGGAGGAGAAAAACCCTGCATCTGCATCTTACTTCTTAGTGCTCTGGAGCATGGGGTACTCTGCACAGCCCTGATGCACCTGTGGACCAGAACAAGGCCTAATGAGTCAGTTTGCCAAGACAGAAACATCTGGAAGAGGAACTCCAACAAACTTCTGGGAAAAGACCTGCTGGGCTGTGAAGTGTATGGAGAAAATGAGTTCAGTGGGTTGGGATCAGGTGTTCTGCACCTCCACAGCCTGTTGTACAGCCATCTCTAAGATGTGCCTGTCGAGCTGCTTCAGGATCTGCTGACGGTGTGCTTTAGGAGTCAGAATTGGGGTGCAGTCCCGCTGTCTTGGCTTTGTGAACACACGTGGCATCCTCTGCGGCTGATGGGGATGTCCTGGCCTGGAAGTGTTCCTGCTGGTGGGTCACACTGGTTGCTCTTGAGACTCCAGCTGTCTGAGCCAGTTCCAGGAGGACTCCGTGGGCTGTAACAGAGGGATGCACACACACCATGAAACGTTGATTTTTTTTTTTTTGTTCCGCCCCCCCGGCACACTCAGTGTTATCAAAGTAGGGTGGTATTGCTAGTCAAAACATTCAAGTTGCAGTTCAGAGTGATAAAAATCTTGACTGACTTAAGGAACACAAACTGAAATAATGTATTGCAGGGCTCACTGTTCACCTTTTGATATTTGAGCCTTTAACACACCCATAGAATTATACTTTCAAGTTTTCCTCTGTTGTCGTGGTGATTTAATTTTAAATGAAACTGGTGAAGGTAAAAGGGGCAGGTGAAAGACTTAAATGCTGGAGATTGTGTAAAAGACCACACTGGGGCCAGGAGGAAATGTTTGCCATCCATCAAAACAGAACTGAGAGAGGACAAAAGGAGGTTGGTGTGATGAAGCAGCATGTGGGATGCTCATAGAGTAAGAGATCCTTTATGAACTGAACTTTTGTCCAAATGTTGAAGATGGAAAGAATAAGATTTGGAAGGTAAAATGTGAAAAACCGGCAAAAAACCCCAACCCCAAAATAATGCAAAGGAAAATGGAATATGGAGAATATTCAATTCACAAAACTTGCACAAATACTTTTGAAGAAGTCAGGAGCAGGGAGACGGCCACAGACAGCAGGTGTAAAGCATAGGAAAGGGAAAGTCTGACCTGAAGAGAAAGTCCCAGCAGAAAACACCCCAAGTGAATTGTTTGCATATGTGCATACTGCTTTGAAGGGGGGGAAGTTCACACCGGAGTACTGCCATATGGACAGCTCAGCTGAGAATCTGTTTAGAACTGCAGTGCTTCAGGAGAGATGAAAGTTCAGCTGAAATGAGCAGTAACAATTTTCCGGGACCAGACGGTGCTACCTCTGGGCTCTGAGGGAGTTGCCAGCTGGGATGGTAACCTCTCCCTCGGTACTCACTGCGAATGTGACGGCAGCTCCCGACATGAGTTGCGGGGCAAATGCAGACAACTGCAGCCAGGTGAATGCAGCACTTGTGTTTAGCAAATTCAGAGATGCTATGATGCGGCATCATGGGCTGCAAACTGGTGAGGAGTCAACAGGGTGAAAGTCTTGCTTGGAAACTGTTGGAATTGTTACAACGGCACCAACAATTGGGATAAAACAGACTTGGTTGGTGCAGTCTACTTAAAACTTCTAAAATGCACCCGATCCTGACTTTTGCTCAAGACCATTAAGGAAAACGAGCTGTTATGAGAAAAGGGGGAATGTTGTCATGTGGACAAACAACTGTTTAAAAGTTGGTGGAGGGAAGTAAGCAGTTGGGTTTCCAATGTATTAAAAAATAACTGGGAAAAAGTAATGAATTGGGAAGATGACACCATCCACTGATGAGGTTATTTGGTGTAATAATAATATAATAAAGGCTCAGCAAAGAGTTGCAAAAGGATCTGAGACAGGCGGGTGGATGAAATCCAGCATTAATAAATGTAGTGTTGCTTATGGGGAAACATCCAAAGCCCTTAGCTGACCGTTTTCACTCGGCAATGAGACCGTAGGGTTGTGAAGTAGCCCTGCGGAAATCCCTGCCTGGGAACAGCAGCAAAGCAGGCTCCGGGACAGGAGGGGGGAGACCAGCACCACGGCGTGAACTGACTGTGCTGCATCCCGAGTGTGCGGGCCTCCCGCTCCGTCTGCCGGAGGGGAAAGGACCGGGGTGGGCAGCAGGATCCCTCCGTGGTCTGGGACAGCAGTGAAGACACAGCGATGTCACCGGCTCTTGGGAAAGAGCCGAGTGACAGGGACATGAGGAAGGTCTGTAAGCGCGGAGGGAAGAGGCTGAGGCGCAGCGAGTGCCAACAGGCCGAGCTCGGCCCACACGGCTCCTCCCGAGCCCGGGCAG